>NC_073693.1:251512051-251672159 GCF_029784155.1 Uranotaenia lowii
AAAGTTAATATGGACAACCCCTTTGGACGGCCCCTGACTCCGCATTTAGCATCTCGAATCGATTGCTCGTCATTCAAAACTACTATGTGCAAAGTTTCATCTCAATCTGATGTATAATAACCCCAATATCGCAAAAACAATAAACAGTTGATATGGACGACCCCTTTTGCCGACCCCTGACTCAAAAAGCAATGCCTGAAATCGATTGGCCATCTCTCAAAACCCTCATGTGCAAATTTTCATCACAATCCGACGAAAACTAACGTCAATATCTCGAAAACAATATTTGTCTTGTATGGACGACCCCCTTCAGAAGGGGTCATCCGAAAATCCGAGAACATTTTTCATCTTTCCTAGTTCTAATGAGCATCCATGCCAAATTTCAGCTCTCTAGCTCTTAAGACGGCTGAGTCTATAGAGGACAAACAAACAAACAAACAAACAAACCCACAGAAATTGCTTTTTATATATATATAGATATGCTCAATTAATCATTGGAAGCTTCCACTAACAAAGGAAAGATTAGGAAATAGGTGCTTTTTTGAATGATTTGAATGATTTTGAATGATTTGAATGATCATTCTGATAAACTGATAAAAATAAAGAATTTCATGGTTTGTAGTAAGTATTAAAAGCACAAAGCGAATACTAATTTAGTTTCTATTGTGTATCAAAATATAGCTTTAAGTTGTATTTTCGAACCATTTTTTGAACTTTTCATCATGATCGATTCAAAAAAGTTGATTCATAATACCAAAAATAAATTAAACGTTTATAAATTTTGAAGAGCAGGTATAGTTCAAAATTGAAATACGTGAATATTTTGTCGTCGTCATTTGAAATAGTGGGTCCTAGAAAGTACAAAAGGTTGAAACTATGTTTTCCTATTAAAAATTAAGATTTATAGACTTCCAAGAAGATAACGATTCAAAACACAAAACTTAAGAAATGAAAACCAATGACAAACTTATCGATAATTTAATTGATAACTCAAGGGAATAGTATTTTGGTTCCTTTTTTGAATAAGGGATTTGGTAGAGTTTTGCGTCCTTAACTCGAATCTTTTGTCAGACTTTGTCTATCACCTCTTGTTTTTGTTATATGTTAGTTAATAAGCTCAAAATTGAATCAGTATTCGTTGATAACTGATGAACCAACAAATTTAAATGAAATAAGAAAGCAGATTCTGATTTTTTTCTACTTAATTCAATTGAGGAATAATATTTTGATGATGGTGATGATGCATAATCTATATTGTAGTGATTATATGCAGCTTTTAAATATTAAAAAAAGATATCATGAGACAAACTTTTGACACTTATGGAAAAAATAAAGAAAAGGTTTTGCTTACAGAACAAGGAAAAATAAACAAAGAGAAAACTTCTTAATTTTTTTTTTTGCAAAGGCCAAAATTCATTGATTTAAAACCTTTATTTTATATTTTTGTGAAATGTTCTAAAGATATGTTAATTTTTTTTAAAACTCCTCAAATTATTTTTCCTTATTTTCAAAAGTTATTTGAAAAAACAATAGTTGATGCAAAAAAGCCGCATATTTGGATACAGGGCACCCAAATTGATCAAAATTAGCTCTAAATTTTTTTCACCTCGGGAAATGTGAAGTTTGTGAACTTGATCATTGAAATCATTTTGAGAGTGGAGTTAAACATTTAGTAGAACGAATACAAAATTGCGGCTGAAATGGGATTCTTGAAAAATATTATTATAATAGCATAAAACTTGAAACGAAATAAACTTATTTTTTTTTAATCAAAGCGGTTAACAATAAACTAACATAAAATCCGTTCAAAAGACGAGCAAGGGTTTTTGTGTGTCAAGATTTCTGTTTAAATAAATAAGGTTTATTAAATTGCAAATCGAAATTATAAAAATATAAAAAAATTGAAATATAAATTAAATGTCGTAGGCCTAGAATCGATTTTCTGACAGTTGTGAGTTATTTTACTTTAATAGCTAAGCATTCATTTTTATTCTAACTTTCTAAAGTAAATCCTGAATTTGCCGATAAAAACTATTAAGATTCAAATAATTAGTTACGAATTTTCAAGGTTTCATTTTAGAGAAGAGATTTTCCAATCCTCTTAAATAAGCAAAAAATAATAATAACCTAATTCCTTTCAACCACAAAATATTTAGCAATAAAAGAAAGAGATTGTATACGGTTCAAATCAGATTCATTTTCTACGCTTGTTATCTCGAATAAAATTTGAAATTTTAGTAAGAAACTTTATTTTTGAATAACTTAGCTGTTTTAACTAATTTATTCAGTCTGTAAAGCTTCAACCGGCAAAGACAATAAAACATATTTATAACTTTCACTTGAAGATAAAGTACAAGTTCATATATAATTTATTTTGTAATTAAAATACTTAGAATATTTTTTTAAACTTAAGTCTATACATTTCAAAGAATGAAATCTTTACAATACAATCAAATTTTATTTTATATTTGAGGTTTCTGCTGGTTTGGGTTTGAAACTGACTCTGATTTAATATTAAGTTTAAATTTTGAAACAAGAATTTAAGCTTTAAAACTGCGATCTCCTGCAATTTGAATGCTTAATTAAATTCTCAAAATGATAAGTTCATCTTGAATATAAAACTTAACTTAGAGCTGAACCTCAATTTTTTATTCGAATCCGGATTTGAATTTTCCTTTTTGAACCTGAGTTCAAAATTTGAATTCCGAATCTTACTACGAATTTTTTATCTAAGTTAAAGATAATAATTTATTTTAGATTTGAACCAAAAATCTAAATTTGTATAAAAACCCTCAACCTGAAATCCTTATTTGAATTCTGAATTTTCGCTTTTTAATATGAATTCTTCCTTCAGTTATTTATTTGAAATTCATTTTGTAAATCTAAATCAAAATTACAAACGATGAATCTGTTTCAGATTTTCAATTCTGGATCACCTTTATAAACTTTCTTTTGTTCCAATTCTGCAATAAATTGAAAGATGAAATAATCACATTCTGGAACGATGAGTTTGGAATATAGAAAATTCATCTAGTAGGGAATGGTTTCAAAAATAAATCCAAGATTCTAATCAGGTTTCGCTTCTCAATGATGATCCAAACTGGATTTCAAAAACAAATAAACTAAATAAAAATTTGAAATCTGGTCACCGACATCCAATTTTAATGTTTTTAAGAAAATTTGAAACCACAAAATCTCGAGCTTATCAGATATTTTTCCGTACATAAATCAATAAAATTATATTTTAAGGTTTAAAATCGTTCATGTAAATTTTGAAGAAATTGGCTAAAAAATTTGGACGCAAAATATGTAATAATATGTTAAATGAATCAATTCAAATTTTTGTTTTATCTTGTTAATAAATGATAAAAGTCAGGCAACATCCGAGCCATCTGCTAAACTGAGTCTTATCTTATTGAAATTCGATATTCGGGATTCAACTTCGAACAAAAATTGAGATTTTTTTTTTGAAAAACTGTGGTAGAATTGTAGACCTGGAATAAGATTACATAATTTCAGTCGTTTTATAAAATTTGATTAATAATTTAGACTTTTGAGTTTAGAGAACAACATTTCTCTTGGCTATGTGGAATCTTAACCCTTCATTTCATGATTTTTTATTTTTTCTCGAAAAAATTCACAATAGTGCGCAATGATGAATACATGAAGGGAAAAATAATGAAAAAATATTATTTTCACATATTTCGGTTATTTGGCAAAAATATTAATTGTTGCAAATTTGCAACAACATGAAACGGTTACACCTTTTTGTTCTTCACACTAGACAACTGGAAATAAATGCTTACTCCTAATTTCTTTTGCACTAATCATAGATTTCGCGCAGGAACTTCGCAAATCTAGATTTCTGGACACCGTGAAAGTTGAGAATTTAGCTCGGAGTAGTTATGTATGTTGGTTATCCACCATGGGTGCACGAATTCACCGCAGTTTCTGCCTAAGTATGTGAAGTATGTGCTCACATGCATTATTGGACTGACCCCATGGCTTCGTATGAACTGTTATGGAGTGAAGTATTGTGTTGATGTAGGTATATTTTGGAAGAACGAGTCAATCAGGTTACTTAGAGGTATTCCGGCATCCGTGTATATACCTGGCCAGCTGGCAGCTGGTTAAACATTCATATAATCAGTTATAAGAGGAAACACATCTTACCTGTCGGCCACTTATGGGATTCGAACCCAAAAGTTTTCTCGCCGATACCGGGAATCGAATCCAGCCTGGCACATCGGAACCAGACTCGCACTAGCTTATCCACTAGACCACAAAGGTTAGCTAGGAGTAGTTATGCGATAATATACCACCTACTGAGGAAATTATTCCTTAAGTTTGCTTGAAGGTGCTAAATGGAAAGCTACTTACTTATACAACTTTTCTGAACATAACCTTGAACAAATCAACACAAATCAATTCCGAAAACGTATTTAAATTGGTTCTGATAAAGATACTTAATCTTAAATCTTACCATAACTATATGCCAGTTTTAATGAACAAACTTGAGTATTGAAGAGCAAAGTCTCAATTTAGTTTTGAAGGAATGATCCAGTTGCAAAATTACATTAAACTATTAAATATCAATAATGATTTCTTCGGAATGAGCATTAGAATATGGAACATGATTCTAAAATAAGAATTCAAACTTGAAATCAGTTTAAAAATAAAATAGAATTAAAAATAAAACTTAATTCAATAACAAAAAGTTTCAAATTAAAATCCACTTCCAGAGCTTTCAGGAAAAGGTTGAATAAGTATAAATAAAGAGCATTTTTCGTCGATTCATTATATGAAACGACTCATACTTTAGTGGAAAATAATGAGGATTGTAATTTTCAATCAAACCATTCATTCATCTCTAAGAAAAAAAAAGCAAAACAATACTTCAAACCTCGGTTATCGAATGTTGGCAGGTAGTACTAAATTTTCAGGTGGAAAATGAAAAAAAGAATACGTTGTTTGTTATTATTTTAAACTCTCTGAATAAAGCCCCGTACTTGAATTTCAATCATGTTCAATATTGCAGAACTTTTGAAAATTGGTGTATACTTATTTTGCAAGGTATGAAGGCATCTGACATTTTTTTTATTCAAAATATGTATTTGTAATACCAACGAGCCGTGAAAAAAAAAACCAAAATAATGTGTTTTACATACGCTGAATTACAAATCATAAATAAGTTAATTATTCGGACCCGTCCTAGTTTAAGATTTGATAAATTTTGAACT
Organism: Uranotaenia lowii; assembly: GCF_029784155.1. NCBI lineage: Eukaryota > Metazoa > Arthropoda > Insecta > Diptera > Culicidae > Uranotaenia > Uranotaenia lowii. The sequence goes on from NC_073693.1 coordinate 251,517,292, forward strand.
TTAAATAATATTTTTCTAGTTTTTGATAACGGTTTAGAGAAAAACTTTTTATTTTTTCACCTCGGGGCTCTCTTTATCCAGGGGGGGGGGGAGTTCAATTTCCCCCCATTCCCCCCCCCCCCTTCTCCTAATACAGCCATAACATGATAATAAATCATTAATAACGAAAACACTTTTACCGGGAAACAAATACACTGTTTAAACGATGAAAGTTTCGAAAACACACTATGGAACCCATGTAACTAGCTAGGGTACTACCGTTGCATGGTGTTGCAAATTTGCAACAATTATTGAAAACCCATTATATCAGAGAAAAAACAAAAAAAAAATCTCAAATTTTGTTATATATGTGAATTACTTTAGTGGAAATTCGAAACTATTTTTTTCGAGTCGAAAAAAAAATTCTCAATATGAATTACACTAGGCCAAAAGTTTGAAAAATAAGGCTTTTTCCACATTCCATATTTTTCAGATTCAAGTTGGTTTTTTTTGTACCTTTAAACACTAAAAGTAATTTTTTTTAATTGAACGTGATCTTGAAGTTAGAAATATTATACCCATCGAAAAAAAAAATTGACTTTTTAGCTAAATGTGAAATTTAGAACAGTTTTAATTAATTGTTGCATATCTGTAGCTTTATGAAACGAAGGGTTAAGGTTAACCACCACCCCTCCCCCTCTCGTTCCTACGGCCATGCCATTACGTACATATATAAGAACAAAACCTATATGAATTGGAAGAAATAAGTTCGATTCTGTAATAAAACATATAGGTATCAACAAAAAAAAAGAGTACATTCGGAAAATTTCACAAAAAGCAGAGAACCCTCATTTCTCGATCGAAAAAGAGTATATGTACTGTAAAAAGAGTAGTTATCCCTTTTTCGATACCGCTAAAATTATGTTTGAAACTCGCTGAATTTCGGTCGCTTCCAGTTTTATCGGAGAATATTCTCAGAACTAGAACTGACCGAAAGAAAATAATTTCGGACAAGTTATCTTGATCGGCATTGGAAAGGGATAAGATGTCATCGCGTTCTCATATTTATAGCTAAGTGTTACACAAGTGATAAACCAGTTATCATTATCAGATCTTCTCGATTTGCTTCCCTGTACCTAGTATCGGAAAATGCACTTTTCGAAACTGTTTTCAGTGTCAAAAAGATGATTTTCAAGCACTGAATTGCATGAATAAATATATTTAATTTAAGATTTTTAGCCGGTAAGGTTCAATTGTTTTATGTCAAGGTTGTTAGGATTATTGCCTACCTTGGTTTCCTCCCGATCAGAAGGGAAAAACAAAATTATATCAAAATGAGATATTTTGATACTGATTTTTTTCGATCCGAATGAGTTATAATTCAGTACTCGTAGGATGTTAAAATATCTCAAATTATATCAAAAAATCTATACGATGATAGCTAAATTATATCAGTTTTTGATACGCTCCTATCAAGATTATATCTCGTTCAGATAGCATAGTTTGATATTTGGCAGAACAAATCCTATCAAAATTATAACTTATCAAGATATGAATGCTTCGAAAAAATTTTCTAGTGGAATATCAGTAACCCACACTATTTGCTTTAGGCATGCTCCATTTTTGGTTCCCCAAAAATTCGATTCAATTTTATGAATCTGTTGAGCGAAACTCATTAAAGTACAGTTTGGGCCGTTGACTTCGATGTCCGTGTTTCAGAAAAAGTTGCACGTATATCAAAATTAGATATAATCATTTTATTTTAGGACAATCCGAAAAACATCTTTATCATTGAAAATGAGCTCAACGCCATTCAAGTCGGTCAATCAGAATTAGATATAATTCAGATTGGAGAACCTTTAAATCAAAATGTTTGAGTAATTAATTATAACTGATTCAGATGTAAATATCTTGGTGAGATACGTTGGAGTTATTATTTTGATATGCTCTCCTGATCGGGCTTCTATCGACTATCGATTTGTTTGTGAGTTGAAAATAAAACATTCCAGAATGCGTCTCCGCGGCATGCATTTCTACGTTGCTGTAGTAACACAACTTTGTTTATTTACTATGCTGTTACTTATGCGCATGAATTATTTCCGTTTAGTCTCTCCTGTGAAATGAACACTTCCAAAATGCTTTCTGCGTCGGATATCAAAAAATTAGAAACACATTGTCTGGAACAAGTTCAAAAAGACGTTTTGTATAACCTTCAAAACGATGCAAAACTAAGAGCAGTTCATACTTCAAAAAATTACTATGAGTTCAAGTGAGTATTTGTATTTTATTTTTAATTCCAGTGAGTATGTTTGTTTATCATATTTTTTCAGGGCAATAGTGGATGCTGCTAACTTGACACCCTTGAATGCCCAGGACAAACGAAACGCAAAAACAAAGAACAATATTTGGAATACAGCATCTTCTAACTAGGTAACAGAGTCAATTTTATTTTTTTTAAATTTAAATTTATTAAATATTTTAATGGTTTTTAGAACTCGTAATTCCTTCCTTCCTGAATGGGAAATCAAACGATCAACAATGCTGCAACTCTTTAAAAACATCACGAAAATAGCAATTCGCGGTCTACAACTAGCTTTTCAATGAATGATCCATCTTGTAGCTGCAATTCTTTTCTTCAGAACCAGTCTGATTTTTATCGATTTAAGTAATCTCCTGAAGCCGTTTGATATGTTTTGGGAAGTTTTCCGCTTTACTTTTACCTTGTAAAAGAAGCTATCTTTAATGCATGTGCTATATAAAAAGTTCAAAAAACATTTTATTTCAAACAAAGAAATATTTCCCTTCATATTATTTGTAATGTTTTTACTACTAGAACTACTAGAACTATTAAACCTACTAGAAATATGTCTTAAACTACATTTGCTTATCCGGAGAGCAAGTTTGTTAAAAAAAGTCACAGTCCATATTTATGACACATTTTCATTGGGGTATCTACACACTGTTCTCTTTGTTTTAGGACCAGAATTTTAAAGTTATTTGAATTGTATTGCTATATTTAAAACAATCAAATTGAAACTAAGTATATAACTTGCCCAATTAACACCAGTATCAAGAAAAACAAAAATAGTAAACATCAAGCGCAACGCCCGCATCGTCAATAAATTGTGTGCCGCGCTTTGCTAAATGCGGATGCGCAAAACGGAAACTGTTCACGCACTCGTGCTTCTCGATTTGTGATGGTGCGTAACGATTTAGCGAGTGCAGTGGATTCGATTGCATTAGTATAAGCTTATTTCGGAAAGATAACCCTTCATACGAAAGATTCAGCAGATCAGATTATGACACATACATAACGGTTTGTATTGCATCGGCTTCTGGAAATACCAATCGACCGATCAGTTTAGCAACTTTGTTATTATATTTATCACTTCAGTGACTTATGTTTTGTTTTTATAAACATACAAGTTGCAGGTGTAGAGTGAAAAAGCAGCGTCGAAGAAAAAAAAACCAATTGTCAACAAAGCATCACATATTTAGGACAGTGATTTTTTTTTTAATTTCACAGAATTTCCAGATACTTCTATGCTCTTCCTTTCTCCCCGATTCATAATTTTTTCACATTAATTTGATCATACCTACTGCTTTTGTTTAAGGAATCTAGGAAAGAAAGTACCGTAAAACGGGGTAACATTGATCACCGGGGTAGCTTCGATCCAAATAACATTTTCCCACATAACCATTAATTACTAAGTCTAAAGTTAACATATTTTAAAACTTTTTTTTACATGTTGAGTTTCAAATTGGGCAAAACTCGATTTATTTTTGAAAATTTCAAATGTAAGTAAAAATGTGATTTAAAAACCTTGAAATATTTATTAGTTCAAAGGCTCGCAAACAAACACCCTTCCTGATGAAATCAAAGAGTTTAGAAGCAGCAGGTTGATAAATGTGAAAGTTCAACTTTTTTTCTTGTAAATTGTTAGTTTTGGAGTAATTTTTGTCAAATTTGTAGGTAAATTTTGGATATTTAAAAAATAGGGACGTTTTCCAAGAGTAAGACAGTCTAGAGGACAAAGTCTACACCCAAAATTCAGCCTCTGTGCCAATGGCGTGTAGTCAATTTCATAGCATCATTGGTACAAGAAGATAACGCGACCGGCACTGATTCGATTTGCGCCCACCGGCATTAACCTCCCAGCGCAACCGAATTGCGTATGTCTGAATGAAACAAAATAAAAACGTTTTCGCGTCCCTCCCCATCGCATCACAAGCCGAAGAAGGATGGAAATAAATACCGGCCAACACCAGGCAGCCAGCGAACCGAGCACTGTGCGTGTGAATGAATGTAGCAAAAGCAACAACAAAAACATCCTTCTAATTCAATCGACCGGCAAACACGGCTAAGCTGTGCGTGTGTATGTAGCGAAAGCAACAACAAACACATTCCTTCAATTCACCGGCAAACAACACCGGCCAAGCTGCCCGGCTTTAGCAGCTGTGTATATGTAGCGTGTGTATGTAATAGCAGGCAGTAAGCAAAGCACAGTTCTCATTCAATGGGTTTCCCGTTCCTTCACTCCCGTTCCCTTTCCCGTTTCCATCTTAAGACAAAGGAATGCATTGAAAGGAGGCCAAACGCCGGGAAGCCGCCGTTGTACGTGTTTTTGTGATTGATCGGTAACAGAAAGCCTATGACAAATATACCTCGTCCTGCATGAAGCTCGAATAGTACACTGGTTAAGATGTCGGACTGGCAAGACGATACAATTGGTGATTTGAGTTCGATTCTCACCACAGCGCTGTGGTTTTAATTTTTATTTTCTTGTTTCTGGGATGAATTATCCAATAGGAAGGAAATCCCATAAAATGTTTTTCTTGTTTCGCTTGAATGTAGTGGTCATCATTTTGGTTGGGAGCCGAGTCCTTATGCCAGTTACTGTTTTTCAAACATACCGTCTTCGGCACAGTGCACATTTCAGCGCATTATCGGCACAGAGATTTGCTAAATAGGCATAGGTTTTTTGCAACCTCTTCTATGGGTGTAGAAACCCTATCAAATGGCAAAGTTTGAAGGAAAAAATCAAAGGGGAATAGTGTGAGGGCCTGGAGAATTGAATGAAGGCAACATTTTTTTTTGTAGTTAAAGTTTTATAAGTAATTTTAAAAAATATAGCCCCAAAATTTATGCAGCATCAAGGTCCATCTTCCGATTCTAACTGTAGTTCGGTTTTAACACTCGAACTACATTAGTATATCAATTACTAGCATTTGTTAATATTGTAAAGGTGTTTTGTTACCTTTTTGATTAAGAAAAGTTGTTAAAACCGTCAAAATAGAGACTGATCAAATCAATGTTACCCCAAAGCATCAAAACCAAGACGAAATTGATTTTTAGATCAAATTGTTTTACGTTCATAGGAGTCCAGTTCTGATCTCAAAAATATGAAACATGCCACATTCCCCTTAACAAAAAAAATAATCGAGAAATATTGAAAAAGTTATGAATCTCACCCCGTTTTATGGTATAGTAGTTTTTCGGTTTTACCTCTGTCCGATTTTTACAATACTCGCTAAATTAACGCTCGATTTTATGATGTGTCATAATTGTTTCTACTTTATAACGCTTTTTTAAAATCATTCAGAAACCATTTCCAGGAGCTCAATATTCATTCAAAAGCGAAGAGCGTATTTGTTCATGATATTTTTCACGGTTAATGTTATGGAATATAAGTATTCAATAATATGAGCATTTTTAATAATATAAGTATTTTTATGTCACGCTGTTGCTAGTGTTGCTATTTGTGCTTTGGTAGCCGCTCAAACCAGAGGTCAACTTTGTTGGTTATCCGAATCATATAAAGATGGGGTGAATTTAAGCGTTTTTGAAAATAGATTAGTGTAATCTGATGACATTCTTTAAGTTTTGCCTCACACTCTAAAAGTCTTTTTGAGCGAATTTCAAAATATGAACTATACATATATTAGATAATGACTGCTTGATTATAATAAAAACTAATTGGATAATCTCTATCAAATTGATATTTTATGTACTTTTACTAAAAAATTCTTAAAATTGCTATAGAGAAGGATTATTTGATCTGAAATCGATCTTTGTAGTTACATCCGATGATCAAATTTTTTTTTTTAATTTTATTAATGACCTTTTAAACGCTGAGTGTTCATTCGGGTCTTATGATCAAAAATGTTTAATACAAAACGTTCCCGCTACTTAAGTCATTATAATTAATCATTTATGACAATGAAAATGCACTTTCCACTAAAATTTTAAGTTTCGCCAAAGGTATATCCGTTCTCACGATGATTTTTATTTTGAGCTTGAGAAAAACGAAAAACTACTATAAATTCTAGAAAATTGGAATTTAAACGAAAAGAACATCAGCTAAGGCACAGGCGCTTACTTTTCTCAGCTTTGTTAGCTATCAGTAATTATCACTTCTTGAAAAAACATTTGCAGGACAGAATAGGTGGAATACACAAAAACATCTCCCATTATCATTAGGCACAAATTTCTCGCATTAAATACAAGGATATATTGCTTCCACTTAAGACTTTTAAATTATTGAATGTCTTTATAGAAAATTAGCTGACCCGAACTTTGTTTTACCTTTTACTTAATAAATCGTTGGAAAATGTTCAACTTCATCTACACGATTTAAACTTTTTCGTGCTCGTGAATCAATTTTCATGAAAATCGTCATAAAAATTATTCCGGTCGTGTCCCATTTCGAGTTGATTTTGTATAGGAACCCCCCTTGCAAAAAAGTGAGATTCTTGAGGCTAAAATAGAAATCATCTCTGACACGAAAAACCCTCGGATACTAAATTTCAATTCATTCCGACCGTCCGTTTACACGTGATGGTGTTACAAAGAAAATACTTCCATTTTAAGGTATAAGGCATTCCAGACTTTTTATTCCGGACAATATTCATGAAATTCCAGACCAATCCGCCATATTGAGTTTCTATAAAAGAAATTCCATAGATGAGAAGCAGGCTACATTCGTCTTTTAAGGAGAATTCCGTTTTTCTTAAATATTACGTCGAACATGTTTTTAAAAACTATAAACATACGAGCTAGAATCTGTTTACTATACATTGGAGTAATACACATGTTGAAGTCTCTTTTGGTTTTCGTGAAAAAGATTTTATTATAACTGTTGTCTAAAATGCCGAACCTCAAATCGTGCGGGCGAAATGCGCCTATTTATGGTTTGAGCTAAATTTCTGATTTTCTGGCAATATTTCCGTATAATTTCATTGAAAATGCTTGAAACTGATAATTTTCATACGACAAAATTGAAGTTTTATAAAAATATAGGTATGTCTTATACATTATATTAAAGAGACTATAGTATACAAAGAGGTGCCATCTGGTCCCTTTCAAAATAATGAGCTGGCAACCCCGCTGTAGGGCTGCCTTTAAGACTGCTTATAGTGTTTTCGTTTATTAGCAGTGGTAACCTAGTTGTCCACGAGTTTTGCCCGGAAAGCTGTTATTGTGTTCGTTTATTAATTCAGAAGTCCACTAGTTTTGCCCGAGGTTTGAACCTCAAGCAGGCGGTTGCAACCCGTGGAAATTGTCAGTGTTGGAGGTAAGCATAAGGTTCACTATAGCAACCATATATTTGCATCGTCCTGGGTGACGGTTCTGTTTGTTTATTCAGAGAAAGTTTTGCCCCGCGCCAGTGGAGAAAAACGGAAACGGCATTGGTTTTGCTCAATTGGAATGACACTGACAGAAAATCAGAAATTTCAATCGTGACATTTCGACTCTTTCTTTACTATAGACTCGTTAAGGGGGGGGGTAGGGTCTAACGGGTATAAAAAAACTCCATTTTAACGATTTTTTTCTAGAGCTATCGTTCAAACAAATGTATTCAAATTTTTTGCATTATACAAAGCATTGTTAAAAGAACATTTAGTAATTTTTTCGTAGAAAAATATTGAAAAATGAGCCGGTGACGGAGCATTTTCGAGGATGCCTTTTAGAAAACAGGATTTGCGGTCTACACTGTATCTCAGCACAGAATCATCTGAAGTCAAAAAATCAGAGCAAAATATTTTTAATAGATGTTTTTCTGGACCCCAACGTTTTTATTTAACTTAAAAATATTTTTATGAAATTTTTGTGGCTGTTTGAAGTAAAAACTACGATTTTTCACTTAAAAATCCGCCATTTTTCACCTCTAAAATCTCCCCAAAGTAAAAAAAATCAAAAAAGAAAAACGTTGGGGTCTGGTATTTTATATGTAGAAAATATGTTCCAAATTTGAAAAGAATCGGATAAGTAGTTTTCAAATGATGTCCACGGACTTTAAAAATATGCTTTCGAGAAAAACACGTTTGAAGTTTCTGCTCTTGCTTTCTTGCAGTATTAGATAGGAGGAGATAAAGGCCTATAACTTCTACAGTTTTGCTTCAATTGACTTGAAAATTTGACACAACATTCTTGAAATGTTTTACAATAAGAAAATAAAAAAATAAAAAAAATCGATTTTTTGAAAGTGTTAGACCCTACCCCCCCCTTAATTTTTGTTCAGATAAAACAAAAGTTAGGGTTGCTATATTTATTATGAAAGCAACTCATCCATGATCAGGTGCGGTCCTATGGGGGGGGGGGGTGCCCCAAGCGGCAAAAAACTGTTGCAAAATACTCGTAAATGCTCGAATTCCTAAAAAAAAAAATTGGACTTCCCCTAGTATATGTGCTTTTGATTTTAAATAAATTTTCCACTCCGTGGGGGTGTTTAATCAACGAAAAAGTTTGTTTATCACTTAAAGACTTAAGATTAAAGAAAAGTCGGTCTACCAAACTCAAGCAGCTGTAACTTGCAGTTCCCTGGACCGAATTATACCAATCAACTTCTGTTGAATTTCTTAGAGTGTTGACTTTGAGTTTCCTAACCATTTATCTACTTAACATTTGAGCTAGGTTATGAAATGTAGGGACATTTTTTTTACTTGTCACTAATATGCCTAAGCAAATTTTGATAAATTTTGTATTTGTTTCAAAATCTTCATTATATTTTGATTTTGTTGGACTGACAAATTTGAAAAAGTGAAATAGGGGAGTGAAAATTGTTATAACACTGAAATACTTGATTTTTTTTTTCTGAAGTCATACACTGATTGCCTTTATCATGCAGTTTTACTTCAAGAATAAAAAGCTAAGACGAATCTGAAATTGAAAATATAAATTAGAATTTCCAATTCTGTATTTTTTCTTTTGTTTACAGTTGGTTTATTGAAAATTTGAAATCTGTACAAAGTTATGTCTACCTTATTCCAAAATCCAATGCAGTATTATTCTCACATGCGTTCACAAGGAATTCATAATTACATAGATTGCAAAATAATAATTGAGTTTTTGAATCACAGTAAAGTTTCTCTTGCACGAATTAATCTCTCCCTCGATTTTACATCATTCAAATATAAATAATGAAACTTCAAACTAACCTTTATTAAGAAAATTTAAAAAAAAATTAGATCCAATTTAATTTAATTTGGTTTGAAATCTATCACATCGACCGTAAAAAGAGAACAGAAATTGAATATGAAATGAATATTTTAAATGTAAGAATTCCGTTTTACAAACCTTTTAAAGATTTCTAAATTCAAGTTAATGCATTAATAAAACACAAGAGATTCCAGAGCAACAATAAATCAAAAGAAAAAATTGTGGGCAGTATTTGTAATATTTGCGTTCCCTATGAGTTTTTGAAGCCAATAAGGGATAAAAACTATTTATAAAAGCTGTTTTAATATGAAGGGTTTGGAGTTTTGGAATAGAATTTAAAAACATCTCCATCACATCTGAATGCAAATTTGTATTTTTTGTATCTGCTTTTTTTTCGGTATAACTTTTAAAAACACAACGTTAAAACTCATTGACAAAAATTATGCATATTCTAGCAAAAGTGTACAGTATCAAAATGATTTAGAAAAAAATAGGTTCCAACTTCATGATCAATTTTTCTGAAGACTGTGAGTAATTACCGTGGCTTCTGGACGACAAAATCTCAGAATTGAAAAAAAATGACAAATTTATTTTTACAAATCGTTGTTTGAATATTAGAAAAAAAAAATCTGTATCGTTTTTTTCGAGAATTTGCCACTTTGTGGTATTCTTCCCTAAAATCTGCATCGTTGAATGAATAAAAGATAATTTATAGATTCAAAAGAATTATCTCTTGTTCATGTAGGTCAGTTGCTACATCAGTTTTCATTGATCGATTAAACTCTAAACTTATTAGTTTTCTGACAAACAAGTTGATAAAAAAAATCGAGTAGGGGAGATGGGGGCATAATGGCCAACTTAAGGAAAACGCTTATTTAACCATGGAGACAGCTGTAATATGTGAATTACATCATTGTTTCGTGTTCAGACACTCAAATAGTCTATTGCCTAATTGGATGAAACTTGAAAAAGCAGATAAAAACGTTTAAAAATGCATTTTTAAAAATTTTGCCGAAAGCTAAAAACCAGTCACTGTAGAGGCATAATGAGAAACCCCCCGAGGCAGTATGAGCACCATTAATGAAGGCATAATGAGCGTTTTCTGCCGGGGATTCTAGCAGCAAATTCGACTCGATGAAGTCAACTGAGTAATTGAGCTACAACTTGACTTGTATCGTCTGACGATTTGGCCTATTGGTAAGATGTCGGAGAGGTAATCAGTAGGCTCGAGTTCGATTCCTGGTCGAGGTGATTTTTTTTCCATTTATCATTCATGATCATGATTGCACTGAACGGTGAGGCGTAGATTCATCAAACAAAGCAATAACAAAATAATCTAGGTCTGTTTGTAGAATTCAAAGAACTAACACATGCTCATACATTATGTTTCTGGTGTTTTGTTTGACGGATGATGCTTTGATGCTATCAGCCGTATAATGTAACAATAAAAAAAAATCAATCATGCGTGGTATGTGCAAAAAAAAGCCCTCGAACAGGAATCGAACTCGAGTCTACTGATTACCTCTCCGACACCTTACCAATAGGCCAAATCGACAGACGAAACAAGCTAAGCTGTAGCTCTATTATTCAGTTGACTTCATCGAGTTGAATTCGCTGCTAGATTCCCCGGTAGAAAATGCTCATTATTCCTTCATTTAAAGTGCTCTGTTCGCCTCTAGTGAACAAATTAAAGTAAAAAAGCGTTTTAAAATTGATTAAAGTGAAAAAACAAAAATTTTATGATGTTGAAAATTGAGAAACAATGTGTAGATCAGGTTGCAGTGCATACATAACAGATCAAGATGATTTAAAGGTCATAAAAGCTTATTTGGTGATGCTCAAAAATTACAATATTTTGGTCACTTGAGAACCTAGCTGGTTATTATTTAATATTTCTGTAAAGATGAAAAGGATATTTCTTTTTTGTATGTATGTATTTCTACCACCCAGCTAGCAAGGCACAGCCAGTAGCAGCGAGCAACTTTTGCATTGTAACTTGACCGAGATTCATCCGTTAAACATTTCCAAATGTCTTTGAATGGACTATTACAAAGGATAAGAGATCTAAGCAGAGGAGCTTACAACTCTAGATAAGGGTAGGATTAGGTTATCTCCATCGAAAGAACATAATAAAAATATTAAATATTTGAATCAAGCCGTTACAAAGCAGAGCGCTCCGCTGGGTGGGGAGACGAGCCCGTCCTTTATTCACGATTCAGTGCAGATGAGGTAGCCCAATGCTCTCCTCAAGAATCGCTTCAATTGGATGCCCGGATGGATCCCACCAAAACCCCAAAAAAGTTTTATTTAGTTCATTTGATCAAATACATCAATTACCTGTTAGTGAACCTGAAAAGAATGAATTCATTAGATTTAAATTTCGTTTAATGATTTTTTTTCTTTTTTTTTTAATTTTATTTTTTTTTCTAATATTTGAGTATAGATATAACTCTCATTTATTACTTTTACCGATTGTGATAATCGAAAACAGCACACACTCTCACACTCGCTTGAATGGTTTTTCAAATCAATCATGGTACGTGTACATCTAGATCTTTTTATTTTTCCAGTGTTTATATGATTTCGTGTCTTCATCGGAGGAAATTCCATCTGAAATTTCACTATAAGAATGCTTATAAATTTCCTCAGCTTTTCTTTTTAGTTTCTCCTTATCTACTATCAGATCATCCAAATTCTCTTCAAATTCGGATCCTACTTTATCGAAGTCTGCTAATAAAGAGTTCCTCCATGTAAAACTTGGCCTCCCTCTTTTCTTTTTCCTAGTTTTTAAATTGAAGGCAATACTTAGTGGATGATCTCTCTCTCTTCTTCTAATGTGACCGTAGTAGCATATTCTTCCTACACTAACTCTCCTATTTATAGTTTTCCCCTCTAAAAGTCTTCTTACGTTGAACTTGAGACCGGCCGGTTTGACACAGTTCTTGAAAATATTACTAAGAATAAATTTCTCGTAATCTGCCATTGAAAGTCTGCTCTTCTTGGTCAAAACTGCTACTTTTGTTCCATACAAAAGTGCTGGTGCAATAACAGAATTATACATTAATTTACCTAAATTCCACGATGGTTTAAATGCTTTACAGAAATTGATTATAAATCTAGATACTTGCAGTGCGCTTCGACATCTGTCTCTATTCGTCATTTTTCTATTTAATGTTGAAGTAATGCAAACTCCAAGATATTTTATTTTGTCACAAATTTCAAACTCTTTACCATTCAGCAAAATATTATTAGAAGTTTGTAATTTTGCAGTTGGGTGTCTAATAAGAACTTGACTTTTATTTCTGTTTATAATAAGACCTACTTTAGAGAGTTCTCCTTCCAATTTGCCCAGAATGTCTTCTAACTCACCCTGGTTAGAAGTAATTATTAGTAAATCATCTGCGAACGCCAATAATAGGGGAAGTTGAAGATGACCTAAACCAATTAATTTTAAACTCTTTACCTGATCCTGTACTTTAAATAAAACATCCTGCATAACATAATTGAAAAGCAGAGGTGACAATGGACATCCTTGTTTAATACCAATACCCCTTTTTACGCTGCTGGATAGCTGGTTCTCCCACAAAACTTGTGTCATCTCACTTTTAACACAAGAAAGAACTCTATCGATGAATCGAGATGGCACATCAAGATCTGATAAAACCTTCTGTAAACATTTCAAATCAATTGTATCGAAAGCTTTTTTAATGTCTAATGCCAAAACAAATAAATTTTCTCCTTCATTCCAATTTTCTTCCATTACTCTCCTAGCAATAAAAATATGATCACAAGTAGACCTACTGTTTGTGAAAGCTGCTTGATGTAAACCCACATCGCCTGCATAAATTCTTAATTTACTATCTAACCATCTCGCATAAATTTTGTAGACTACGTTGCATAAAGATATTCTTCGGAAATCATCAGCTTCTTTTGCCCCTGCTTTTTTTGGGATAGGAATTTGGACAGTTTGGTTCCAATCCGATGGAAGTTCATTCTGGATATAGGCTTCTTTTATAATTTCTATAAGGATGTGGATGGTCTCATCGTTTGCATACTTCAGAAACTCCATATAGACTTTGTCGGAACCTGGAGATTTTCCATTTGCTGAATTTTTAATGATTGACTTAAGTTCATCGCAGCTCGGAGGGTTAGGTAACGGTCTATAATCATGATCTCTACAAAATTCAACTTCTGGGCCTTTAAATGACTGTAAAATGTCTTCCCACGTTTTCAAACTTATTTTGGCATTTATTTTCTTTTTGGATTTTATGTATCCTTTCAAATAATTGTATGTTTTTTTAATGCGAACACTGGCATCAAAATCGTTAAGATTTTTAAAAAAATTCAAGATTTCCCTTTCCTTATGTTTTTTTATTGCCTCATAATATTCTTGTCTTCTGTTAACTAGCTTGTGTTTGTAGATCTGCATATCCGGATGTTTCTTTGTCCAGTTCATAGCTTTCTTCAAACGACTTAGAGCTTTACGTCTTACTGGAGTACTTGGCGTTTTTGCTGCTTTAAGGGTACTGTGTGCTGCCTTTTTAATTGTTTTAGCCAATGCATAATATTTGTCATTTATGTTATAATTCTTTTCAATGTTAGATAGATTGTCATTGAGTTTATTATGGTATTTTTCTTGTACTTTTGGTATTTTCAGTAAGTCAAGGTTAATTTTTAATTTTTTTGATTCAATCTGTTCCTTTCTAAGCCCTTTTTTCAAAACTATTCCAGCTATCAACAATTTATGGTCAGATTTAGTTGACGTCCAGAATCCCCTGATGTACCTTACATAATAGTCTGTACATGCTGGCTTCAAAATGTGATCTATTTGGCTGTGATTGTCAGGACCCCTCCACGTTTGCTTAGTATTCTTTCCTATAATTGAAGAAATGTTTTTCAGGTTTGCCGTATGCAAAAACATTTTCAACAGTTCACCATTCGAATTACAGAATTCATGCCCTAAGACCTTACCTAAAAACCGTTCATCTTCTGTAGATCTATCATTTAACCCTATTTGAGCATTGAAATCACCCAAAACTATTAATTTCCTTCTGTTATTTTTAGTTTTTTCAAATAAATTTGATAGGAAGTTGCTCTGATTGTGATTGGGAGCATGTACATTAACAACGAAAAGCAGATCATCTCCTACCTTTAACTTTGTCCACTGAATTCCTTGCTTGAATTCCTTCGATTGTATAATTTGTATGAAATCACTATCCTGTTTCCTCAAAACAACAGCTAATCCCCTTGATCTGTTTTGCCTGTTTCCCACTACTTGCCAATTATAATGAATAGTATTTACTTCTTGGCCTAGTGTATTAACTTCTTGTAGAAAAGCTAAATTTATTTGCTGTTGGTTGAGTATTTCGTCTATTTCATGTCGTTTTGTTTTATTTCGGCATCCTTTCACATTCCATGTAGCTATTTTGAGATCTCTATTATTCCCCTTTTGTGTTTCATTTCTATCATCTCGAGATGTTTCTTTGCTTGAGTCTTCAAAGTTAGTTGTACTCCTAAGGTCATTTTCTCCATTGACGATGTGCAAGTTATCATTTACGGTGGAAGAGACTGAATTTCTAACACATTCCAAAACGCTGTCGTAATGGTTAAGTGAATCTACCCCACAGTAAAAAACTTTTAAAACGATTGCAGCGTCTTCGATGCCAACGTGAAATTGGTTATCGTTTTCGCAAGTTATCTGTATGCGCGTTTTGAAAATTTCTGAAAATGCAACTAATGCCTCGTGACCAAGCCAAAACTTATCTTCTTTAATTTTCGATATAACATTTTCAAAACTCCCGTAGATCTCAGTGTATTCAAAAAGGAAAGCCTCGAATCGGCTTTTGTTCACTTCAATGAATTGTGCAATCACTTGTCTAGTCTTGTAAACATTATAGTTTGAGGTCAGCATCTTATTACTATGTATCCCCAATTGATCCAACAACGATCTTAGAAGGCAGTTGCCGTCTCCCAGCATTCGTTTGATTGTAAAACATGTTTCAAGCGAGGTAGATGAAAATTTGTACGTTGCATTGTCGCTTTGGTATATCTCTCTTGCAAATGAAACACCTGCTCCCCCCCAATTAGGACTTTTTCTAATCTGAAATTCCTCAATACATTTTATAACAGTGGTGGAGCTTATAAATATCATCAAAAATATAGCATGTGAGTTTAATTTACGAGAGCCAATAACTATTTCCCCCTTACCTTCAATGAATAATACGATTTCAATATTAAGAGTCGATTGGTAACTATCAATGAATCTTGTGCAATAGTCAAGTATCATGTCAGTCGACAGTCTATCGTTACTTCCCAAATTTGAAAGGCTGGCAGTCAAGTTTTGAAGATGCTCTCTACTGATTTTGCCTTTTGAAAACTGGTTTTCTAAAGCGTACTTAAGGCACTCAGTTATCAAGTTGAAATTAAGATTTCTGAATGTTAAAACTATTTCCTCAGATTCTGTGTGAAAAACCATTTGTCTGCTAATCACTTCATTAAAATCCTCATCCTGCTCTTCATCTTCAATAGGTCTTGTAGAGTAACAAGGAATCTGTACTTCTCCGATTTCGAAAACCTTGTCAACCTTCACTGCGCTCTCAAGCAAACCATTTTCATCCATATAAAACTGTAAATCAAAACAAAATCCAGGGTTCTTGCTTCCCTTATTGAAATATTTCACTTCTTCACTTTCCGAATACAGCGATACCTCACATTCAAAAATTGTTGCAAGTGCCTCCATGAGAACCAAGTTGAAAATTTTACGCTCCTCGTAGGTGAAAGTCTGCTCTTCTTGTTCGTATGGTCTTTTAAAAATGTTACTAAAAAGTTCATTGTTAGCTAGTCCCTTAATATCAAAAAAATGTCTGAGAATAGAATTAAGTTCCATAGCATCCTCATCATTGAAATTTCCTCCGATTTTAGACGAGATATGCTCTAAAATTGTAAAAGCCATGCCCCGTTTTTTCGAGCAAGTTCGAGTAGTTAGTGAAATATTTCCTCGAGAGATAATTCTCTCCTGTAGAACGGAATCCGCTCTGCTCTGATTCTGATCCATTATGATGTACATGTATATGAATGACTTACCGAATTCCAACTGTCGTTCCTCTTGCATTCACACACACACACTAGTACAACTTGCGAAACGCTTTTATTTTCTCTTTATGTCGGATATATTTTCGACTTTCACTGATCGGGCGAATTGCACTCCCCCACTAACACCACTGCAGCCCAACAGTAAAGCCCGCTTTTAATTTTCACTACTGCCGTATTCTCCGGCTCCCAACCAGCCTTCTCCCTCTCCGGGCCGCACTCTTCGCCCACGTCAGAACTAAATGAAAATCGGCACCAAAATGGCTTCCTTAGAGGCCCGTTTTCCACACCAAATATGCAGCTCCTTATGCCCTTCCCTTCACTTTTCTATAAATCACTTCAACAGTACTATTAACAACGCCCGCTTAACAACCGGTTGAGTAACAAAACCACTCGATTTACGCACGATAAACACTTGCGAAAACTTTAAATTATCCGCCGAGAAAAAAAACGCGTCCGAACTGGTTCGCTCACTCTCTCCGTCTTGAAAAGGATATTTCTTTTTTGGTGAAAAATTAATACTATAGGTAGTACGAAAGCAGTCCTCATGAAAATTTGTTTAAGAAAATACGCACTTATGTAGAAAAATGGAGTGCTTATTATGCCCTGGGTGCTCCTTATGCCCTCATCTCCCCTAGTGGGTTTAACTTAAGGCATCGCAAATTTATTAAAAACTATAAATTTTCATACGTTTTCATAAGATCTTTCATTAAAACAAAGTTTGTTGCAAGTTTGTTCATTTTCTGAGGAGGGTGAAAATCGCATGTTTTTTAAAAAATAAAAAAAAATAACTAAAAAACCAATATTTGTTCTTACTACGCCAATTTGATGTCCCCAATGTCCCCGATGTCGCCAATTTGATGATGATTAAAATTGGTACACGATAGTATTGAGTGACGTGCAATCGATTTGAGGTATCAAATTTAGTGTAAGGGGCCGGCAAAAGGGGTCGTCCATATCAACTTTTAAATATCTTAGTGATATTGGCGTTATTATACATCGGATTGGTATGAAAATTTGCACATAGGAGTTATTAGGGACAAACAGTTGATTGCACTTATCCAAACTAAAATCAGGGGTCGGCCAAAGGGGTCGTCCATATTAACTATTCACTGTTAATGCGATATTGTCGTTATTATACATCGGATTCAAATGAAAATTGGTACACGAGAGTTTTGAGGGACGGACAATCGATTTCACGTATTGAATTCAGTGTAAGGGGCCGGCAAAGGGGGTCGTCCATATTGACCTTTCAATATTTTTGCAATATCGTCGTAATATGAGATCGGATTTGGATGAAAATTTGCACACGGTAGTTTTCAGGGACGGGCAATCGATTTAAGATTTAAGATGTCAAATGTTTTGCCAGGGGTCGACGAAAGGGGTCGTCCATGTTAATAAATTTTTCACTGTTTTTAGCAATTCTGACGTTATTATGCAATAGATTAGTTTGAAAATTTGCACACGGGAGTTTTGAGGGAAGGGCAATGAATTATAGATATCAAACATTGAATAAGAGGCCACAGAAAGGGGTTTAACTTTTTGGCAATCATTGCGTTTTTATGCAACGATCGAGTCAAAATTTATACAGGGGGTTTATTGGCACGGTCAATTGATTCCTGATTTCGAATTTAGTAGCAGACGACAGAAAAAGTAATCGTCCAATTTTTTTGCAATTTTTACTTAACAATGAATTCGGAAGTGCATCTGGAAAATGTTCGGTAATTGACTTTCATACAAACTGTTCATGACATATTCCAAGTTCAAAGCGAAACGGAGTTCGTATGGGATCAGCTAGTGTTATATAAAAATGAAAAACTTTAAAGGACTAGCATAAGATGCGAGAAATAATTTCATCATCATTTTGTCATCATTAAAAATGTTTCTATGTTAATTTGAAACCTGCTCTATATATGACGGGCAAGAGGAGGGGAATTCCATACACGTGAAACACGTGAAGATGCAAATAAAAGAAGAGTACTAATTTGAAAATTTGAACAATGATTGAAAAAATATACTCTAGAAAAATATTTTACGACTTAAAAAAATCATTTACGAAAATTAGAATTGATTTTCTTAGTATTGCAGTTCGAAGCTGAATTGCAGCTTTCAAAGAACAATTTTAAAATTATAATTTGAGGCAACTACTGATAAAAATGTCACTTATTTTAAAAGGTGTTGCAAAGTACACCGGGTCAGCTAGTCTCAAATAAAAACATGAAATAAAGCACTCATAACTGTCTTGCTTGTAGAAAAAATCTAAAACAAGGTCGAAAAAAGTCGGTCCTCTAAATGCACGGCATAATTTGATTTGCAATTTTTCCACTTTTAAGATTTTTGTTCCCTTTTTTGTGAATCATCGGATCTTGGGCCTTTCGAAAAATAAAAAAAGACGTTAAGCATTTAAGTATTAAAATGAAACAAAATCCTCAATGTGAAATTGTTCAAATTCGTCGATGATTTCCGAATTAAATGAAATTAGATACCTCTTTTCACCTTTTATCCTAGGTTCAAAAATAAAAAAGCGTGAGTTCGATGCTCAACAATGCTCTGGCCTCCAACAGGACGTTAACTTCCCCGTCATAACGTTTACTCTTCGATAGGTTTATTTACACGATTTTCCTCAGCTGCATTTTTCTTTGTGCCGCGAAGGGAAACCCTGATTCTTCCCCGCTCGACAATTCGCCATGAATTTAGTCACCTTTGGCGGACGCGGTGTCTTAAAATCTTTTGTTTCTTTATTCTTTTCGCCATTATTCGTCAGTTGAATGCCAACTAAGGACAAATATATTTGGGTGGTGAAATGGATTGTTGAAATAATGTGTCTTTCTTCTTCCATGTTTGAGGACCAGAGATGTTAAAATCGCGAGTCTACATACTCGCACTTTGCCCTTCTTTGCAGAACGATTTTATTTCGTTAAACTCAATCTGCAATGATGCTATCTAAAGTTCAACTCGGAAAGCATCAGGAAGTAAGCTTCGGGTAAACTCGGCAGGAGTAAACAGCAATCGGGGGAGAAACATCAGCGAAGCAAACGAACAGTTCAGCGAATTAAAGAAAAAATCGTTTTCGTTCGGCAGCCGAACACATCAATCGGACAACGCATGGGGGCGTGGCTAAAAGTGATAGATACAAGGGAACGGGAAACGAGCGAGAGAAGGGTGCGAGGAATGTTAACTCGGTCCGTCGGGCAACGATCGCTCGTGAGCATTCGTGTACGGTAAGCTTCGTTCTGTTGTTTCATTGGTGTGATTTTATTCCTGCGAGGAGGGGAAAACATCAACTCGGAACTGTTCTCTTCGTTTTGTGTGCAATCACGTCATGATTGGAACGAAGATAAAATCAATCTGCACACAACAAGTTAAACTCGGAAAAAATCAGCCGAATGATTCTTTCCGAGGCGAGTTTAAACACCGCTGTTGAGGACATGCTGGAAAAAGCAATCGAACAGGACAAAGGACCTGTAAACGTGAAAGAGTTGGAATTTTTTTAAAGAAATTCTTTATTCTGGCTTG
Source organism: Uranotaenia lowii (assembly GCF_029784155.1). Lineage (NCBI taxonomy): Eukaryota > Metazoa > Arthropoda > Insecta > Diptera > Culicidae > Uranotaenia > Uranotaenia lowii. Next base: position 251,537,315 of record NC_073693.1, read on the forward strand.
GCCTGATTTAATTTTCCGAAGCAGCTGCACGATTGAATTGTCAGGGTTGTAGTAACATTTAACACCCGGCCATCGATTTGGTAAGGGCTACTTATGTGATTATTCATATGTGTCATTTCGTGCAAATTATTTACCTTCAACCATAACCATCCTAGAGCAAAGCACCTGAAGTTGCATGTCTTCTTCGTACGGTAAATTTGTTGCAATCGACCCAGTGCAGTAGCTCATCGTTAAGTATTGGTTCGTTTTGACGACCATTACTTTTTTCCTTCTCATGCCGATGACTGCAAACGTCTTCGGTCGTTGGCAATGGGTAGGTAATAAATATTAGTATCTTCCAAAATGGCTAATTTATGAATGCAATCCGGTTCACACATTCGAGAACTTGCCGAACTCCAGGTAAGTAGGTGAGCTGAGCACGCCAAACCGAAATCACGAAGATGTAGCCTAGGGTTTCCATCAGTGGTGGCACGCGTAAAGTGGAGTTACCAAAAGTACCTCTGAAGTTAATACAAACTTTTGAATATTTAGCAAAAATAGTTCTTGAGTTCTAAAACAACCAATTTGTTCGTGGTATTAAACACAACATAGAAAATGTATAAAATAAGATAAAAGGCTGGAAACCTCAAACTAGATGTTACTCGAAAAAAACTTGGGTGGAGCGCGTGAAAAGTGTTGCATTTAGCCATCATGAAGAGCCACACGGCGCCATCACGCCGAGTTCCGTTGCAAGTTGCTTCATTTGAAGCTACTTGGCTTGGCGTTGCTGTTAAAATGTGCGATTATTTGCCCTGCCATTCGCTGCTATTGGGTTACTAAACTACGTTCGATTGGTGATTGATGGGTAGATGGATGGCATCGTTTGATTTAATTATTTTAACATTGACTAGACGACAGGTGTTTTGCTTGCGTGAAGTCGTTGATTTGAAAATAGGGCAATTACATAAATTTGTACTAAAGTTGAATAAAAAAGGGACGAATTGCCAAACAGCTAAAATTTAGAACTTAAGACATGTGCTTTTGGTTTTTGAAACAACTAGCACAAATCACTTTTGAAGTCTATAATCTGGTAGACTGGATAATATTTGGTAGTCCATGTATCATGAATGAGCGTAGACTAAATGATGCAGAATAGAAAATTTTGGAAAGAAACCTAAAATCAATGTTTAAGAAGCTTCCCTTATTTTCCATGAGGCACCAAGTTTTGGAATGCATGTTAGTAATTATTTCACATGTTCGTATCATTTCTTCCACAATTTTCTTTGAATGTTTGACCAGAATGTTTTTAAATGTAAAGAAATAAAGATATTTAAAAAAGCAGACCTTTTTTTTATTTCCTTCAATAATGTCAGAAATATTTATTCCAACTTTTTAAAAACTGTAAAATTTAACTTTTCTGATCATTCATCGTCATCATCATCATCATCTAAATTATATTTCTCGATTGAATAACGCCTAATAAATAAACTCGAAAGCAGTTTTTTTCCATGTAGATATGTTAGTTAATAAGTTATCAATGATTGATTTCCCTCAAAATTCATTTATTTTTAAACTTATAATTTTAAAATCGCCGAAAAGAGAGGTGATAGATAAAATCTGGAAAAGAATCGAGTAAGTCGAGTAAATATTGAAAATGAGCGGGTAGAATTTAATAAGAAGCATTTTCAGCATTTGTTTGTCATGAATCTTGTTTCAAATGGAACGAATTTTCATTTTAATAATCGTTAAATGTTCGTGCTTAAAATCACAATTTTCACCGATATAGCTGATAAATTAAGTTTATATTTTATGTTAATTTTCAAATAGATTTACCAAAACTACCGAATTTTACATATAAAGAATCAAATGTCATTCATAAGTTTGCCTTATTTTTTCAACCCTGACTTTAAGTGTTCTAAAAACATAACTTTAGAAGCCTAAAAACATAAATTTTTAAAAAGAAAACTTAATTACTTTCCAATATTTTATTTGACGACGACATAATGTTCATAGCAAGAAATTTTAAACTTAAGCTTAGTTCTTTTAGAAATGGGACACATACGAATGCGTGTATCTCGTTTCGTATCAAACCTTTCGTTTGATCTAAATACTTTCTATGAAGGAAATGAAGGTTTTCTTAATTCATGAGAAAATTTAAAAACATTTATTTATCGCTTTTTTGTATGAATAAAGTCTACTTTATTCTTGGTACCTCCCATCGGCCAGCGCACAACTTTTTCAGTCATGATATTGATCAGTTTTACAATGTAATACTTCATCTAATCTGTATTTTAGGTAAATACAATCTCCTCCTTCAATTTCTGCTACTTTTCGGACCAAAACTTCTCTTTCAAAGAAACTGAGAGCAATTGAGTGGATACAGCTGTTTCAAAATTAACAAATTTGATTATTTTTGAGCAACTTTTTGAACATTTTTGATGAAATTTCTGCTGGGAAAATCTGGCAATAATGAAGTAAATACAACATGAGATTGAATTTAAAGTATAATCGGTTAGTATAGATCGTTGGTTGCGAAGGGTACATAAAAGATTACTCTTTTTGGGTTTTTAAAAACAGCGAAAACCAGAGTTTCCGTTTTGAAAATTATTGTTTTTTTTCCACAGGATCAGAATTATAGCAAATTATTGTATTTTATACAAAATCACCAGCAAATACATACTTTAATTTACTCGGGACCTTGTCACGAGCAGACATGCTATAGGATTCAAACGCTGGAATTCGTTTAAAATAGGGTATTTCATAAGTTTTGTCGTTCATCAGAAATCATCTGTCCCATAGCCGCAGGCGCAGAAAACGCTCCTCCACGGTAAGTAAAAACCTTACGAAAATAAAAGATGATGATAATTTTTACTGTAAAAGAAAATGGCGGCTGGAAGTCTACTTCGTTACCATGATTCAAGATAACGCCCACAAAAATTTATTTGTAAATTTCTGAACAGTACACAGTGCACCTTTACATGACATATTTCGATTAAACCTTTAAAAGAAATATCGAATTAATAATAATAATTAAAAAAAAGTTAGTTCAATCATTAAAGTAAAATGGCGGATGGAGCTTTTCATTCGTAAATTTGAAGCGGAAATAATAAGAAAATGGAGTCAGTTAATTCTAGATAGAGATCAGTTCATTCTATCATACTGCCTTGAAAATTAGTGTTGTTGTTGTTAAGATTTAACCCTTCGTTTCATAAAGTATCAAATTTGCAACAATTAATTAAAGCTGTTGTAACTTTTTCAGAAAATCAAATAGTCAACTTTTTTCTTCATGACAATAATTTTTCTAACTTCAAGATAACGTTGAATTAAAAAAAAATGACTTTCTAAGTATACATATAGAAACTAGACCCATTTGAATCTGAAAAATATGAAATATTTAAAAAGGCTTATTTTTCAGAGTTTGGACCTAGTCCAATTCACACTGCGAAAAAAAAAATTTGTCTGAAAAAAATATTTTCGCATTTTCAGTAATGCAATTAACACAATTGAATACAATTTGAAGATTTTTTTGATTTTTTGTCTGATATAATGACCTTTTATTAATTGCTGCAAATTTGCAACATCATGCAACGGTAGCACCTTGAGTAAGGTCTATGGGCTACAAAGTGTGCTTTCTAATGTATCATCGTTTAAACAGTGTATATGTTTCCTGATGAAAGTATTATTATTTTTAATGTTATATTTTCATGTTGTCGAGATATTTTTGAAATAATGCAGATGAATAAGCCTCTAACTGAACAAAATGGCTGACAACTGTAAAAATATTGGGGAAAACCAAGAACAAATTCTTATGGCTAGATCATCAACCATACGCCACATTTAGTACAAATTTGTGACTTTTGAGTAGTTAAAGTGTTTATATTAATAATTAGAATCTTTAATTTTTCAAATGCAACCAACGATGATTTTAAATATAATTTTATGATCCCCGGAAAAGATTGTATTTGTTCGTAGAAAATATTTTCCAATTTTTAGAAAATAATAATTAACATCTTTTTTTCTGCTCACTACTTAATAATGTTATACCCTAGTTTGTAACATTAGCTCTATAATGTTCATCAAAAAATTTTATCGTTTGTATAGTAATTATGATAACAGTTTTAATGTTTACAGAATGAATTTGATCATTATGGTGAATCGAAAATGGCAGCTCCATTCAAGTCCTCCTTATAATTCTGTTTACTCTTCCAAACGCGGACCATATTCATCCATCGGTTTTTTTATTATTAAGGAATAATAAAAATATTTTTTTGTTTTTTATTGTACTTTGAATAAAAAACGCATATTGTTTCTTAAACAATTTATATTTCCTGATTTTCAAGTTACTTGATTCTTTGAATCTAAGTATACCATGCACAAAAATCACTTTTTTATCGCTTTTTAAAATTTTTATATTTCAAACATTGTTGTCAGCCGAGAATGAACTTGTTTCTAGATTGCTGAATATTGCGCTAAAATCTATGAGAACGAAGATTACCATAAAACTTTTTACAAAAAATGAAGTTACTGAAAAAGAACTGGATACAAGTCCAGAAAATTTTGGCAAGGTTATTTTCTCAAAAAAGTTGGATTGGAAAGACGTTCCAGCTTTCCATATAGCACCTTCAAGCAAACGTAATGAATATCATCACGTAACTACCGCCCCCCCCCCCCCCCCAACCTCAAAATAATTCTGTGCCTGGGAGGTCTAGCCGCTAGCAAATACGCTGGCGTGAGTCTGGTTTTGGTATGCTAGGCGTAATGGGTTCGAATACGAGTATCGGCAGAAAAATTTTTGGTCCAAATCACATAAATGGCCAACAGGTAAGATGTGCTTTTTTGAAATTCTCATATATAACAATGTTCAATCAGTTTTCCAGGTCAGCTAAATATACACTGATACCGGAATTCATATAGTAAACTAGCCCACCTGATTAACTTGTTCTTCCAAAATATACTTTCATCAACACAAGCAATACATTTACTCTGCATTGGAAATTTGTCGATCTTATTGATCTAAATAATGCATGTAAGCACCTACTTAGGCAGAAACTTAGGTGAATCCGTGCACCCATGGTGGATTACCAACATACACACACAGGTAATAATCTCAGCTAAATAGTGTCCAGACACTAGGTTTACGAAGTTCTTGAGCTTCAGCTATGATTAGTGCAAGTTAAATTAGGAATAAGCATTTATTTCTAGCCGTCTTGTGTGAGGAGCAAAAACGTTCCTTTATTTCATGTTGTTGCAAATTTGCAACAATTAATATTTTGGCTAAATACTCGAAATATGTGAAAAAAATATTTTTTCATTATTTTTCCCTTCATGTACTCATCATTGCGCACTATTGAGAATTTTTTCAAGAAAAAATAAAAAATCATGAAATGAAGGGTTAAATTAGCCTAATGGATGATGCCTCATATCGCCATACCAAATACCTGGAAAATTGTATTCAGTGGCTGTACGAATTGAGCGAGAGGTCTCCTATGTTGACAGCATGAGCGAGAGGTTTCAGTTGTAATGCTAACTACAAATTGAGCAAGAGGTTTTCCCTGTTGCCTGTATGAGCGAGAGGTCTCAGTTTAAATACTAAATAGTGGAAGTACAGAAATTACTGGATTAATGAAGCAAAAAAGCTAAGAGCTGGCTCGTGAGATCCCATAAGTTTATAAATTGATTATGGCACCAATGCGAATTCTATGAAACTGTACAAATTGAGCGAGAGGACTCAAAATTAAATTGAAAATAAAGAAAAAGGAGCGAGAGGTCTCCCACGTTGATTGTATGAGCGAGCGGTTTCAATTCTGAAAACTAACGTTGTGGCGTACGGACTGCCTTTGTGGTTTTAGTTTTTCGGTGTGGTTTTAGTTTGTAATAAAAAAAAACGGTGCGAAATGGATGTCAGAATAAGACGTGGTCACGACAATAATGGCCGGGTATACAGCTTACGAGCTGTGGAACTTGCAAAAAATTGTTGTTTGAGGTTAGGTTTGAATGACTCAATACCATGCAACACTTTCAGCATATCGGAGAAAAAAAAGGAAATTTCAGCGATCTACCCTTAGTTTTTCGCTTATTGAAAACTAAAAATGCTGGTATGAGACTTGACTTTCTTGATGACCCTTAGCCAAAGTTGCCGATCATAAACTTCACTCCAATGCTTGATTTAAACTTTGTGGACATTTTTGACAGTATCTGCATACTTTTTCACCACTTACACACAGTATTTCTTCGAATAATCAACGGTTTTGTCAGCTACCAATTTGATAATGAATGGAATTTGAATGAAACTGTGCAAAATTTTTTTTTCCGTAAATATCTCAAAAACACGTTAATTTTAAATTTCGAAAAAATAGGTCAGATAGTCCATTTTACGGGCAACAAAATGCTGTCAAAATTTCGAATGTCAGACTACAAGTAAACGAGCAATTAGCAAAAGAAAATGTCCCATTTCTTAAAGAACTAAGCTTTATTCGCTGAAAAATTTATAAACGTTTCTCTAATTTTTATTCTATTTAATCCTCGTTTTTGAATATTTATTCAAATTCGAAATTAAACATAGGTATTATTATTCAACTCTTCAATTGAAAGTGATGAAACGAAATGTTATTAAAAATGGTTAGTAATAAACAACTATAATTTTGCTAAACAAAATTAATCATGGTTAATTTCTGACCTGATCTGCAATTTATTAAAGAATTCCTATTTAATAAGTTTTTAAATCTGATTTTTTATTTAATGATTTCTACTTCTGCACTGGTTCTCATTTTCAAAGCGGAAAATTCTAATTTGGTTTGAAATTTTTATTTGCATTCGTTTTCTGGTGTTTCAGAAATATTGACTTATAATTTCTAGTAACGATAAATGAATAATTTATTTATAATTAACTGGAACTAACATTGATTTGAAGCTTTCATTCCGATTTAATATTTTTTTGAATTTGTGTGATGTTCATGTGTAAGAAAATGGTTTAGAAATCATTTCCTTGGTTATTGTGCATTTTTGATAATGTTACTATTTCTTGCTCGAATTAAATTTAGAACACCTCATCCCTCCCCCCCTCCCGGCTCTTCGCCCGCCCTGTTACGATGTATGTGATAATTTCAAAAACTTTAAAATGTGTTTATCAAAAAAAAAATGCAGAACAAAACAACTTTTGAAAGAAACCAGTGTAAATTGGCGTTATCTGTGGTTCAGTTATAGATTTCCTGGGAAAAAAATTTACAGAATTCTGGATTTTAAGCCTAGAGAACTTTCAATTTAAGTTCTGTTTTGTTCATTTTTTATTTACTCGGAAAAAAAACTCCATAGTACCATTTGCCATCGAAAACTATCACTATCAAATTATTCGGTAATAAATATAAATTGTAGAGAAAAAATTATATTATCATATTTTAAAGTTTAGGAGTCGTGAAAGTTGCTTGACTTTAAACAGGAAATATTTTCAGATTTAATGTTTCAGAATTATTGTATAGAAATTTTTTATATCAAGGTAAAGTGCCACTTTTAACATTATGTCACCGACCTTAGAGTAATTTAATTAAATTCTAGTAAAGTACAAAATTAAATAACCACACATTATTATCAAGTTTAAATATAAGTCCTGTGAATTATATGATCTTGAATTAATTTTAAATTTAGACTTAAAACAACATAATGCCAAAAGCTCATGGTTTTTCAACTATTAAAATCATCATATTGTTTTTAAGATGAAAAATCGTTCAAAGGGGGCTTTGAGCTCGAAACATCATCAAAAGGAGGCGGTAAGTGACAAAAGTTTGAAAACCACTGGCCTAGAGAAAAATGAAAAAAAAGCAACTCAAACTTTCATTTTCATAATCAAAATACGCTAGCAGCATTCATTCTTTAAACTCAAAAAAGCTAGCTAAAAAAATGAGCCCAAATCGAATTTACTGTTTTTTAAATAGTGTGAATAAATCCATAGAAAATGGCATTTATTTTAACAATATTCTGGATTTTAGAAGGTCACAGCGAATCCAACAATATTATTTAATTATCAAATATTTTCTTCAGGTTAAAAAAAAATTTACGGCTTTTATGGAGGCTGGAATAATATTTTTTTTAGCTTTTTCGAAATTCGAATGAGTTCTAGTGTTTTTTTTTAAAGAGAAAATGCAGTTTTATGAAGAGATTAACCACCGTAATTTTTGTTTGTTACTTTGATTTATCGGCCTAGCGGTGAAAAGTGATGTCCTTTTTAGTAGGGACATCTAAAGATTATGAAATTTTTATACAGATGGATAGAAGGTTAGAAGAAATGAAAGATGGTGAAAATGAGCGGGTAGAATTTGTCTAGAAGCATTACGTCGTCCGCACTACAAGTTCTCGCTTGTGGGGCGGACCACGCTAAGCCTACTAATGTGTGGTGGTAGATACAACTCTATCTGTATCTACCACTTCATAGTAGTAGGCTCGTGAGGAACAAAAATTTGGTATGTGATGGTAATGCTTCTAGACAAATTCTACCCGCTCATTTTCACCATCTTTCATTTCTTCTAACCTTCTATCCATCTGTATAAAAATTTCATAATCTTTAGATGTCCCTACTAAAAAGGACATCACTTTTCACCGCTAGGCCGATAAATCAAAGTAACAAACAAAAATTACGGTGGTTAATCTCTTCATAAAATTAAATAACTTTGGCCAAAAAGAAATAAAAACACGACATCATAGCATCGGTGGTTGGTCACTATCAGACTATCGACCGTACCGTTTCGCATGCAAACCCCGCATGTAACGAATGCGAAGATAACAAACTGAGAAGACTTAAACATCGATAGATGCGTTTCTGAGTTAAAGGGAGCTTATCTGAGCGATCACATACCATCTTTTTGTTCGTCCGCACTACAAGTTCTCGCTTGTGGGGCGGACCACGCTAAGCCTACTAATGTGTGGTGGTAGATACAACTCTATCTGTATCTACCACTTCATAGTAGTAGGCTCGTGAGGAACAAAAATTTGGTATGTGATGGTAATGCTTCTAGACAAATTCTACCCGCTCATTTTCACCATCTTTCATTTCTTCTAACCTTCTATCCATCTGTATAAAAATTTCATAATCTTTAGATGTCCCTACTAAAAAGGACATCACTTTTCACCGCTAGGCCGATAAATCAAAGTAACAAACAAAAATTACGGTGGTTAATCTCTTCATAAAATTAAATAACTTTGGCCAAAAAGAAATAAAAACACGACATCATAGCATCGGTGGTTGGTCACTATCAGACTATCGACCGTACCGTTTCGCATGCAAACCCCGCATGTAACGAATGCGAAGATAACAAACTGAGAAGACTTAAACATCGATAGATGCGTTTCTGAGTTAAAGGGAGCTTATCTGAGCGATCACATACCATCTTTTTGTTCGTCCGCACTACAAGTTCTCGCTTGTGGGGCGGACCACGCTAAGCCTACTAATGTGTGGTGGTAGATACAACTCTATCTGTATCTACCACTTCATAGTAGTAGGCTCGTGAGGAACAAAAATTTGGTATGTGATGGTAATGCTTCTAGACAAATTCTACCCGCTCATTTTCACCATCTTTCATTTCTTCTAACCTTCTATCCATCTGTATAAAAATTTCATAATCTTTAGATGTCCCTACTAAAAAGGACATCACTTTTCACCGCTAGGCCGATAAATCAAAGTAACAAACAGAAAATGCAGTTTTGAACAGGTAAATCGATAAAAACATCTTAAATTTTAATTTAATCAACTTTAAACTTTTAAATTATTTCTGATGATTTTAAAATATGCATCATTTGCACTCAAATTATTAAACTTTGAAATATGCACTCTAGAATATTATTCGACGAGTTATTGAAATTTAAAAAAAAATTAAGGATGATAAGAAAAACATTGAAAAAAAAATTTAAATTTTGAGTAGCACTAAAATTTATAAAGCCGGGAAATCTGGAATGCTCAAATTTGAAGTATAAGTAAGATTTTAAATAATGCAATATTTATGTTAGCTATTCGATCATCAGGGAAATTTGCTTAGGATTATACACTCTTTTTGAAAAAATCAATTAAAAAAATAAAAAACTAGAAACAAATAACTGTAGAAGTTTTTACATATTTGAAATTCGAATTGAAACTTTGAAGTCTGGGCAAAACCGACCAATCAGTCAAGCTTGTTTTAACAGCTTTCATTACAGTTTTCAATTTCTATGAGTTGATTATTTATCTCAAACGCAATGTTTGTAAGTGATTTTTTTTATGTTCGTAGAACTGGCTTTTACGCTAACAAAAGGGTTATTTTGAGGCAAAATATTTAACTTATTTCATGTTCCATTGTATGTTAATGATGTTATGTAATTTCAAGAATGGCATTTGAAAAAAAAATATTCATAAGGGAGCTCTGAGAAAAATTGCTATGGTATTGTTTTTTCAGCAAAAAAGCAATCTTCTTTTACACTTTACAGAAATATTCAAAAATACATTTTGGCTCTTAAGTGACAAAAAAAATTATAATTTTCAAGCAACGGAAAATAAAGTCTCAGGATCGATGAATCATTTTGATCTATTTTGTACACACTGCTACATCATTCGGGCTGAGCCAACACACACAGATAAATTAATTTTATACAAAGTTTGTGTGTGCTTGCAAAATAAACGTTTTATGAATTTCAACGTTTTATGAAACATGTTATAAATTTTACGAACCCTCACAGTTTGAACCTATTTTCTCCAAAACCCGACATTCGAACCATAATTATAATTTTCAACATTTCTTTGTTTGTCTGGGATTATAAAGATTGATCAATCGAAAACGCTCACTGAGGAAGATAGTAAGTTGCTATCGAAAAACTGGTATCTGAACTATTCATTTACCGTGGTTGAATTAAAGGAAATCTTTCAATTGCTTTGATCAGAAGAACTACCTCTTCGTAGGCAATCATGCGAATTGTTACGTAAATTTTTGACACATTTCTTTTCAGTTCCACAAATGCATACAAAGAGATCGTTGGTTTTCCATAAAATGTCTTTTTCAATGTATTAATCAATATTTGATATTCCACCGAGTAAGTTCACAATACTTGCACAAATCCTGGCTGAAGATCATGGTGTGAATCTTGGTTTGAATTGTTGTATAACTACAATATAGCTGTATATGTTCATTCATGTAACTATATGCCTAGGTTAAATAATTTGAATGTGATGCTATCATTGTCATGTTTGTGGTTTTCTCTTCAGTTATTTTAAGTAGGATTGTTTAAAATCGAACATTCCCATTGGCGAATTTAAAATCCAAGCAACTAATATTTATAAAGCAGTTCAATTAATCTCTAGCTTTCCAAGGTAACGGGATCGGTTTTCGAATAATCGTACTAGGTGTTTGAATAAACGATTAAAATTTGGTAAACATGAGAATTTGTTCAATATGTCGAAAGAAAATTTTAACATAACACATTACCTATGCAGGAAACGAAAACTATCCTAATGATCCATTCGAAAACCGGTTCCGTCACCTGAAACGTAATACATTCTTTTTTATTTATTTTTTTTCTTTTTTTGTTTTCAATCAGAACAATCCAAAAACATGTAAAGTTGCTAATCTAGTCAAAACTGGCAATGAACTGTACTTTTATCCGATAAATTTTGATTGTGTTGAATTGTTTTTGTCTGCGGTGTTTTTAAATGCTCAGATTACATTTTTGATTATTTTACTGCAAAACTAGAACAAGCGGCTGATAAAACACTTTTGTGAATGTAAACATGTCTTTTTACGAATAGTACTTATGGCCATTATTCTAAGTACCGGATAAAATGATGAGAAAAAAAATTAAAAATCAAAATTTTATTTAAATATTTGATAAAAAAAAATATTAAAATATTACAACCGATTTAAACGATTGTAAATATGTTTTACACTTATGGATTTTATAAAAAAAATCTTTGAACAACGTATAAGCGTGATAAAAAATCAATTTCATCCGTTGATCAATCCTAGAGCTATAAGATAAGCCTAATGTAGAGCGATCCAAAGAAGATTTTTTGTACTTAAAAACGATAACTCATTAACGAAGCTGCTATAGGGTTTCGTATAGAAGCAAAGTTCTGCTTCAAAGTGGTACTTGTTTTTAAAATCACACATATTTAATAGAGCTGACTTGATTGGTTCATGGAACGCGTTGTTCACCAACTACCGAATGATTAAAACACAGAAAGGTAAACACGTCCTTTTCTTAAGAGCGACACGTTCAGAAGAACGATTCCCGGGCCAGACCGTCGTGCATCCGCTGGAAAAGTTCCTTCTCCCAGGGCGAAGGGATCGAACCTGCAGTTGAGTTTTGTGATCGGGGTGGTAAGATTTGGTTTAAGTTAATATTAAAAATATGGAAAGATTTCTTGTTGATATCGTTAGTTTTTTTTAAGGTTTTTGTGTTTTTTTTTTCTCAAATATTCAATATCGTTCTTACAAGGAGGACGAGGCAGACACAGATATACGATTCGTTGGAGACATTCCATCACATAAAGGTAGGTGTTATTAGATGTTTAGCATCACATTGGGTTTTATTTTTCGTTCTGAGATTGGTCAGTTGGTCTTTGACTTGGCGAATGCTGCTTAAACGCTTGCTATGTGCTACTTAAGGCTAAGTGGGGAAACTGTTGTGTACGGATGTGTTGTTGAAACATGTGAGATTTCTTATTTTGCAGCCGAATAATTTAGTTATTTACGCTGAGTAATAATTGCATTTAAAAGCTGAGTAATAATTGAACGTAATTTGAAAAATACTTTGTATTAATTGTGCTCTGAATTAAAAGTTATTGAAATTCAATGAAATAAATACACATAGTTTCGTGAAACGCAGAATCTCTGGTGTTTGTAAAAGAAAATTGTTCGAAATTATCGGCATCGATTCTTTGTAGCAGTAAATATTAATTTAAACACGTACCATCAATGAATATAAATGTCCCTAATATTTTTCAAAGTGCTCAACAACTATCCATCAGATAAAATTGATTTAACAAGAAAAGCACACATTCCAACAGAAACAAACTTACAAGGAATGATGACAACACATCTACATCTACTAGGGTATTCCTAGGCTTATGGCTTCGTCGATGCGTGGACTTGGCTACTATTGGGTGCTTAAATGCTACTCGTGTATGTGAGTGAGTTCGTTGCAGGGTTGCTCAAAATTAAGTCTTGTGGTTTACGTCCTGTCATTTTGAATACTTTTCTGGAAGTATGGGACTACAACACAGTGGTTCAAATTGTGTACGAGCATTAACTTGTATGCTAGCTTGGTGTTACATTTTTGGCATTTGGTTACAAATAACAGTGGTTCTCAAACTTCGAATGAGGGTGCTTGTGTCAATGTGCTAGTGTACTTCGTGCTCTCTGGGCTTGTCTTTTATGAATATGTACGGTATGGACCTTGTCAAATTGTTCACGTCAGTCGTTGTGAATCCTCTCGAATGCTAGTGTGTGGCAATCTATCTTTATGTGTGTGTGTATTGGTGTGATGAATGTATCGAACGTGCAACGGCAACAATTTAGGCGTCCTTGTACGTGGGAGTGAGCCATCTATTGGGGCTGCTTGGTTTGCTACTGCTACTGCCACTACTGACGCTAGCCGAGCGTTGGAAGAGACCGAGTGCTCGCTTCCGGCAGGACGTAAGTCGCCGGGAGCGGAATGGGCTCTTCCGGCCGCTGCTGCCGGGACTACTAGCGCTACAGGATTTGCCAAACCGTTCCGTGTCTTGTTCTGCTTCGTCCGCCTCCCCCAGCGTATCCTCCAGCGATAGAAACCCGTCCCCAAGCGCGCGAGATGGTGGTTCTAGCAGGGATCCTAGCGAGAGCTGGCGAAGCAAGTGCTATTCTCATTGACCGAGGTTACCCTGAACGTGCTGCAGACCGGAGCACAGATGCAGCATGATGATGCTGAGCGCTTGAACACGCTCCTCCGATTGGCCAGCCAGGAAGGCGGAACGGGTTGCGTCCGAGGAACTGCTAGGGGTTCCATTGGTTTTCGGCTTGCCATCATCACCTTGGTTAGAGAGGGAATAAGAAAGATTAAATTTTTTTCTAGCGAAAGGTTCTAAATACTATCGAGTCTTAATCAGATATTTGCTTATAGATGATTTCAATTAGCGTATTAAGGTTATTTGGATTGGCCAGTAGACTGAGTCGATTTGAGGTCATTTTTGAATTTCTCAAACCCTGGGGTCTTAAAAGTTTCGTCTTGGTCCAAAACTCATCCATGATTTTTTGTAGAATTTTTAAGTAACGTTTACATGAGTAAATTTGAACTTTCAGATTTGTATGGGAAAATTCAATATTTTGTACTGAAAAATCAACATCGTTTTTCTTTTCTTCTGTGGAACCGATCCAGCGAACAGTTTTTGTGCCAATTTATAAAATTCCTAAAGAAAATTTTCCGCTGAACAACTTTGTCGAAGACCGTAACCCCGTATCTTATTCGGCAAAAAAGTTATTAGGTGTTGAATGAGGATATGTCTTTTGGCTTTGATAAACAATAAATTCAATTGACATCCCTGCTGGGCGCCTAGCGAGGTATTGTATGACTACTTTTCTTGCAATACTTTGCGAGGCTCCAGCAGTGATGTCAATTGAATTTGTTGTTTATCAATGCGAAAAGACATACCTTTGTTAAACAGCTAATAACTTTTTTGCCTAATAAGATACGATGTTACGGCCTTCGACAAAGTTGTTCAGCGGAGAATTTCCTTAAAGAATTTTATAAATTGGCACAAAAACTGTCCGCTGTCTCGGTTCCACATAAGAAACAAAAACGATGTTGATTTTTAAGTACAAAATATTGAATTTTCCCATACAAAGTTAGAAGTTTAAATTTACTCATGTAAACGTTATTTAAAAATTCTACAAAAAATCATGGATGAGTTTTGGACCAAGACGAAGCTTTTAAGACCCCAGGGTTTGAGAAATTCAAAAATGACCCCAAATCGACTCAGTCTGTTGGCCAGGTAGTTATCAGATACCAGATCTGTCAACAAAGGTTGCCGAAAACACAGAAAAAATTGCGTTATCACAAAATTTTGAGCAAAATTTCGTCACAGATCACAGAACGTTTGAAATTTTTTACAATATTCATAGATTTTCTAAATGTTGTACAGATTTATTTTTATGTCACTTTCGACTTTTTATTTCTGTCTCTAATTTATGAAAATATGAAAAAAGCAGGCTTGCAATTTCTCTAACGAGAATCACCGACGTGCTCGGTTTTCGATTCTCGGCAGAGATTCTCTGAAACGCACCGCAGAGATTTTTAGCCGATCCTATGTAGAGAATATGTAAATCAACACGACAGAGCGTACACACACTACAGTGAAAAAATGTTTTCACCAGGGAGAGCGACAGCGACGGCAGCTGTCTTGACTGATTGCGTTTACCAACACATGTTGTCCTACAAAAAAATACTTGATTGTGCTCAGCAAATTTAAGTCGAATAAATAAATTTTTGTGAATAATAAACTACAGGGCTCTGGACAGTTGAACTGAACACCTAATTTAATGAAATAATTTAATACAAATGTAATAATGAATTGGTACGAATAAAGACATATTTAAAAAAAACTGGAGGACGACTAGCAGCGGAGATCTCATGCGACCATCGCTTGATGGAAGCAATAAGTACAATAAGAAGAAAATCTTTAGACTACTTTTGAATTATATAACTTTTATCAATGATTGTGATAATAATGTAGACTTGCAAGAATTGAATTTTTACCTAGATGTTGGATATGACTGAATAATGAATATGTATGTTACTGTTACTTAAACTTCTTATGGAGAATAAACTAATTTAAACCAAAAAAAAAATATATTATGCACACCTGAAGTGTTTATTTAACCGACGTTTCGGTGCTGATTGGCACCATCCTCAGGGTAACTGGGATTTTAAAAAGAATCGTTGTAATTTTATGATAGTGTAAAGTGTGAGTTATGTTATGGTCCTACTTACAATAATGTATCTGTTCTTTGTAATAATGCTTATGATTAGCCTATTGTCGCTTTGTTGGTCACTTGGTAGTTTGCACATGCTGTAAGGTCAAAATTTTTGGTATACATTATTTTAAATTTGAACTGTTCTAAAAACATTTTTCGATTTCTTACAGAGCTAATTTTGGTCTTGTTATCTATGGCGGTCACTGAGATACTGTGGGTTTATGGAAATGGTAGCAAGTTCATTCATGTCTTGAGTGTTCATTTTGAGAGATATTTTGGGAGAACTTTTTCTGTTTTTGTTTGTGTTGGTTTAGTCTGTCAAAGATCGCAGAATAGGCTGTGTTGAGATTATCTACGTCTGCTCGTTTGTTTACACTTTTTTCGGCTATGTAAATGTGACACATCTCTAGGAATTCTAGGTTTTTGTGTCTGAGTGTGCTGTCGATAATTCTAGTATTAGGCAGATCGAACTTGTGTTTGTAATCAATACAATGTTCGATCAGGGCTGATGTTTGCTTTAATTTTTCCTGAAGAGAGATTGTGTTTGGGTCTGTGTGAGCTATGGAGTCTATCTGGTTCATTAGCGTTTTGTGTCCGGAGAGCCTATCGCACAGTCTCTGACGTGTTAGGCCAATGTATTGGTGGTCACAGTTGATACAGGGTATGGAGTATATGAGTATGGATCTATCCTCTTTGAGGATGGGATCTTTCATTTTGCTGTACAGGTTTGCTATGGAATTAGTCTGTTTGCTTGCGATGACGATGGATGGATAGTCGAGTTTCAACATTTTTCCCAACTTTTCCGTTAAATTGGGAATAAATGGAATTGAGAAATACCTGGTTGGCTTGGGAATCGATGGTATGCTGTCTTCCGGATTATTTGGAGTGGACTTGGCTGGATTTGTTGGTGATTGCTCTGGATTATTGGATGGATCGTTCTGGAGAAGTGAAGTGGTTATGAGTTGGTATGCTAGGATTTCTTCGATCATGTTTGCTGTGTTTTGGTCGGTGGATGGTGGCTCGGTGATGCGATTTGGCTGGCTGGAGTTTAATCGGTCGATTTGGAGGATATGCTGTTTCGTTGTGCTTTGGCTTGGGTGATTTTCTTGCACGGTTGGTGGGGCTGCAGGTGATGGATCGGTTGGTGGTTCGGCTGGTGGCGGTTCTGCAGGAGGTGGATTGGCGGATAGTGGATCGATGGCACTTGTTTCCATGATGTTTAGAACAGTATGAGTAGGTGGCTCGGTGGGTGGTACGATGGGTTGAACATCAGTTTGGGGAGGTGTAGTGATATTTTTCTGTTGTTGTAGGTTGATGAAGCGGTTTATGAGGGTCTTGGGATAGTTATTCATCTGTAGGATTTCATGAATAACTTGGATCGGGTTCTGTTCTGTTGGATTTCGTGACATGAAGGTGACTCGGTGGATGATGTTGTTAATTTTTGGTTAGGTTTTCTGGTAACTATCATGTCGAGGTATGGTGGCCGGTTGTTTTCCTCGGTTTCCATGGTGAATTGTAATCTGGGTTCTTGAGCGTTGAAATATTCTAGGACTTGTTCTTTAGAATCTTTGGGTATGGCTAGGAAAAGATCGTCAACATATTTCTTCAGGAAAGGTATTTTGAAAGGTAGTTGTGCTAATGCTCGGTCGATTATCCCTTCCAGGCATATCTCAGCTAGAATCGGACTCAGGCTACTCCCCATGGCGGTCCCAAAAGTTTGGATATAGGTTTGATTTTTATATTGAAAATAGCTTGAGCTCATGCAAAATTCGATCATCTCGAGGAACAAATCTAGGTTTATGTTGGTATCAATTTCGTTCCATCGTTCGATTATGGTTTTGGTAACCAGATGTCTGGGAACATTAGTGAAGAGTGAGACCACATCCAATGAGACGATTATGTACCCTTCTGGTAGAGTCACTGAGTTGACTTCTTCGCAGAAAACGAATGAACTCGAGGTGTTGTACTTTCCTTTGCAGGAAAGGAGTATGTTGGCTAGGAATTTTGATAGCCGATGGGTGGGTGCAGTTACGTTGGGTATGACGGGTCTCAAAGGTAGGTCTTGCTTATGAGCTTTGGGTTGTCCATAGATTCTGTCACAAACTGAATCAGAGGTTTGCAGAGACTTTTTTGTCTTTTTATCGATGAGGTTTAATTTGTGAAGGCGTTTGACAAAGTCGTTGCTTTTATTTTTGAGGCGATTTGTAGGATCTTTCTTAAGTTTTTCATATGTGGTAGCATCACTGACAAGCTCTGACATCTTCTTTTCATAGTCTTTGGTATACATAATGACAGTTTTGTTACCTTTGTCTGAGCATAGCACACATAGTTCTGGATGAGATTTAAGAAAGGCAGAACTTTTCTGTCGGGCATTCTGATAGAATTTGGTAACTGAGTCTTCATTTTTTGTGTGTTGAAAGGAATGGATGAAATTTTGAATGATGTTTGTTGCTTTGCATCTGTTGGAATCCTGAATTTTGTTGTTTGGCTCTGTTTGAAGGATGGTTTCTAGGTCTGCCATGAGATGGAAAAAAGGAATTTGGGTGATATTGGTGGGTGGGAGCGAGAACTTTGGACCCAAACTGAGCAGTGTTATCATTTCGTCTGGTATTTTTGCCGTCGTTGCGTTCAAAATAGCTTTATCGTTCTTTTTCACCTCACATGTGCGGGTATGAGTCCGATCGATGATCTTTCGTAGCTTATTCGATGTTATTTTGTTGCGCTTACGTAAACGGTTTTTGAATGCTTTTTCTTGCGTATTCAAAAACGTTTGGATTGTCTGTTAGTTGGCAACTGGTTTAAGGTTGTCTCGTAACATTCGTAGCTTTTCGTTGTGCTCCCTTATTTTTAAAAATGTTTGTTTTATTTCTATATTCAGAATTAATTTTTTTGGAGTTGTTTATGGTTAACATAACTCACACTTTACACTATCATAAAATTACAACAATTCTTTTTAAAATCCCAGTTACCCTGAGGATGGTGCCAATCAGCACCGAAACGTCGGTTAAATAAACACTTCATGTTCGGATAAACTAGACTGGTTGGCTATTTATTAAATAAACAAATTGCAGTCGATTCTTATTAAGATCATTATGCTAACCATCGTGTTTTTTTTTGTCTTTGCATTTTCGTGGCATGAACCAGTCCGTCCTGTAAATGAAAATTTAATTTTTCTACTAAAGCATTGTTGATCTTAAATCTGGACGCATTAAAACAAATTTCTCTCAGAGCTACGAAAGCGAAATTGTACTCAAAATGTAGTTCTTATATTGCACTTTAAAAGAAAAATAACAAAACAAAATTCCGAACGTTTTGGCGAATAGTTACCACACCCAAAATTCATAAGAAGGTCAAAGACGAGCTTTTAAAGGCTATGGCTCTTTTTTACAGAGGCTAACAAAGCAGTCCTAGATATTGTAAGAGCGCTAAACTGCAACTAGTAGAGGAACAGAGGCAGAGAAACCTTCTAAGGCGAATGTCAAATGCCCGAAACGGATCGATGCCTTCGTCCAAACGGTGAGGAATGAGCTCATTACTCTGAGAAGCTCAAAGAGTGTAAAGAGGAAACGAGGGTCACCAGGTGATCCAAGACCTGGCACCCTAAAGAAGAGGGCCCCAGACCCGATGGTTCGACAGGACACTGGCCAATTGAAAGGCAAGGACGACAGACCAATGAGAGAGCGCCCTGCGAATGACAGACAGTGACGCGTAAAAACCGTAAAGAGAGCTACGAAAACAAACCCCAAGCCAAAGAAGCAGCGAAGCCGCATAGAGGAAAAGCTATCGTAGTTGAGGCGCCAGAGCGCACGTACGCGGACGTGCTTCTAGGTGAAAACGTGAAGAGGATCCGTCATACTCGTTCCGGTGTAATGATCCTCGAGTTGAAACGAAGTTAAGCAACAAAGAGTGCATCCTTCAAGGTGCTAGCGGAGGAAATTCTAAGCGAGCAGGTGGGGGTGCGTGCCAGTTTGGTCTGTTTGTGAAACAACCATCTCCCAGCAACCAGAGGTATGCTTTCGATGCATGGAGTACGGCCGATAGAGGAACATTGCAGTAAAGGCCGCGATTATGGAATTTCCCAAAATTTTTCGATCGTCACTGCAAATTTGTATTGAGAAAAGGATGTTTCCAGATGTTTGTAAACGGCAGAAGCTGGTTCTGCTGCCCAAACCAGGAAAGCCATTGGGGAACCCATCGGCATACAGGCCAATATGCCTGCTGGATACGGTTGGAAATATTCTGGAAAAGGTTATCTTGAATCGTATCCAGCAGTACACAGAGGGTGAAGGCGATGCACAGTCGACGCTATTCGAACTGTCATCGAAACGGCTGATAAAGCCAGACTCAAGAAGAGAAGAAGGGATCGTTTTTGTGCGGTAGTAAGGTTGGACGTGTGCAACGCCTTCAATAGTGCAAGCTGGGCAGCGATTGTTTCTGGGTATGAGGAAAATGAGGATACCGAGATATCTCTGCAAATAATATTCATATTCATATATCTCTGCAAATTAGTGGAAAGCTATTTCCAGAACCGCAAGCTACAATACATAACGAGCGAAGGATTTCAGGAAATGGATTTTACAGCTGAAGTACCATAGGGGTCAATACTGGGCCCAGTTCTGTGGAAAATTACGTACGATGAGGTGCTGACATTGAGCCTGCCAGAGGGAGTAAAGTTGGTTGGTGTCGCGGACGACGTCGTGCTACTAGCGAAGGGTTACTCAACAGAAATCGTTCAGCTAAGAGCTTCAGAAGCTGTAGAAGCGGTAGAGAGCTGGATGCAATCCAAGAATTTGCAGTGGGCTCACCACAAAACCGAGATGGTTCTGATATCAAACCTGATTTCACAGCAAACAGGCAGGATTACAGTTGGATCAAGCACTATCGAATCAAAGCTCGGGCTTAAATATTTGGGATTGACGACCGGCTCAGCTTTAAAAACCACGTTGAGTATGTGTGCAAGAAGGCGGCAACAGCAACGGCCGTAATCACGAGGATAATGGCGAAAAACTCGGGGATCCGAAGTAGTCAGTGCAGAATAATTTCGAGTATAGTTTCGTCAATCCTTCGATATGGAATGGTGGCATGGAAATCTGGTCTTAATATCCAGTGTAACCGGCAGAAGCTGAACAGCATACAAAGCCGAATGAATTTGAGGGCTATCAGTGCATACCGCACCGTTTCGTCGGAGGTTGCATGCGTTTTAGCGGGAGTCATGCCCATCTCGGTTTTGTTGGTGGAGGACTCCTATTGCTAAGAAAATAAAGGCACGTAAAACGTGAGAACACGAGCCAGAGATAGCTCCACGGCCAACTGGCAGCAGCTATGTACAGCTCAGAAAGAGGATGGTACCATCGTTTGATCCCAACAAGGAGTGGATGGAGAGAAAGCATGGCGAGTGGATTTCTACACGGAGCAATTCCAGACAGGTCAACGATGCTTCATGAAGTATCTCCACAGGTTCGGACATGTGGCCTCGCCGATTTCCCTAACATGCGGAGACGTAGACGAGACACCCGAACACGTGGTATTCTATTGTACAAAATTTGAAGAGGAACGTGCCAAGTCTGGATGGGGGGAAATCGAAAACCGGAAGCCGCTGAGACGACAAAGAGAGTTGCCGGTAGTTTCAAGGGAAACCCTAACCCCGAGAGATGCCGCAAAAAACTTGGTGTATCGTCTACAACCGTGCATCGAGCCAAAAAACGAGCCGGACTATCGACTTACAAGAAGGTAGTGACTCCAAATCGCGATGATAAACAAAATACGACGGCCAAAGCGCGATCCCGGAGACTGTACACAAAGATGCTGACGAAGTTTAACTGCGTGGTAATGGACGACGAAACCTACGTCAAAGCCGACTACAAGCAGCTTCCGAGACAACACATGAAACTGTCAAAGTTCGCGAAGTAATATCTGGTTTGGCAAGCCATCTGTACCTTTGGCTTGAATAGCAGAATTTTCATAGCTTCCGGGACTTTCAACCAAGAAAATTACGTGAAAGAGTGTATGAATAAACGTCTGCTACCTTTCCTGAAGAAACACGGTTGTTCCGTACTGTTTTGGCTGGATTTGGCATCTTGCCATTACGGTAAAAGGCCATGAAGTGGTACGCCGCTAACAACGTGCCGGTGATTCCCAAGGATAAGAACCCTCCCAACACGCCAGAGCTCCGCCCAATTGAGAAATACTGGGCTATTGTCAAGCGGAACCTAAAGAAGACCAAAAAAAAAACTACTAAGGACGAGCAGCAGTTCAAGGCAAACTGGCTTTCTGCGGCGAAGAAGGTGGACAAGGTGGCTGTACAAAATCTGATGGCAGGGGTTAAGCGAAAGGCCCGGCAATTCGGGTTTGGAAAAGCGGAAGCCTAACTGAATATTTTTACTGAATTTTATACTAATTAAACTTGAAAAAGAAATTGATGGAAAAGTAAATTGTGATCTCGCGCATTACATACCTTTTATTGAGCTCTCTTTCGCCGTGCTAAGGGATGATTGGTTCAACGTTTCGCAATCCAGAGCTATGTGGAGCTTAGAGAGCTAAAATGGCAAACATTAGTTAAGGAAAAAAAAACGCCTGATATCATAAAACACTCACCAATTTGTTGATCTTTTCAGTCCGCACATCGGGTTCACATTCGGCGTACAGGATTTTGCTTGAGCTTTTTGCCAGAGCCATCAGCGTATCGGACGAACCATACTCAACGATGGGGGCGGTCAGGTCGATGATCTGGTCTATATGTAATTCCTTCACATCTTCGGGAAGATTTTCGAGCTTTTGAGTGACAGACGTGAACGGATTTGTGCTCACGTTGGCCAACGATTGTTTCCGTGGGGTATGTTGAGGTGTGGGCGGTAAACTCTTGCTGCTCTGATTGTTCGACGATACCATCGGAATCGAAAGGTTACTGGCTGAATTGACGCGTTTTAAACCCTGAGCCAGCAGATCGCTGAAACTCTGGCGATGTGAGTCTAGTCGAGATTTTGCTTGCTGCTGTTGTTGTTGCTGTAACTGATGCTCCTCCGCTATGTCAACAAAGTCTTCAATTTCAATCGTTGGAGACTCGACCTCCGTTACCCGGAACTCCGGCTGCATTGACGAAGTCGAGGATGTAGACTGAATCGAATCTCCCACGTTACAAATGGTAGAACTCTGACACTTGTTGATGCACTTTTTGTGGCAGCACATCGCGCAATCTCTACACTGGACAGCATCTTTGAGCCAGATTTTTTTCCCACAGTAATCGCACTGAGTCGTTCGGTGGAAATGTGTACGAATGAAGTCATGCGGTTGAGGCATCGGTACCTGTGACGATATTTGTGAAACAGATTTTGATTCCGCTGAACTTTCGCTTTTGTCCAGTTCATCCAGCTTGTCTACCGATCCTTTGCTAATACTAATCAGTTTAAGCTTTTTTACGCTTTCCGAACTACTCTTGGCCGAAAGGGATCCGTTGATAAGGGAACCGTTCCACACGAACGAAAGCAGAATATCACCATAGCAGTAGTTCTGATCGAATCCCGACTGCATCGACAATGGGTGATTGGAGCTAAAAAAAAGTCCCATGAATAAAATAAATTAAAGCATAGTTTTTAGTAAGAATACTCACACATCGATAGCTTCCGGGGGTAACAGGGGATACTTCTTAAGGTAATGGCCCAAATGGGATTCGTTGCACTCCATCATTACATTCTGAATGGGAATGTTCAGATAGCCCAGCAGCCGGTGATCTTCGCTGCTTTTCCCAAATACGTTCACATTAAGATATGTGAAGTTCTCCAACAGCTGGAAGTTACACAGATCCTCCATTCGAATGAAAGAGTTGAATTCACAATCCACCGACGAGTGCTGCGGATAGGTCGAGTCGGTCAGACTTTTCCTAGAGCTACTTCCTTCAATGGACGACCCTTTGGATGTCGAAGGTTCTTCTTTCCGTACATCTTTCGATGAATCCAACCTTTTAACCGGTGTAGTTCCAGGAGTATTAGAGTGGCTGGACTCACCTCCACTATCCCGGGAACTTCTTCTGGACAACCGAGTTTTTTCTCTTGCTATCGTTGAACCAATTTGAACATTTTCAGCACTTTTCGTGAACGATATATTCAAGTTGGGGTCGATTTCTTCATATTCTTCAAGATCTTCTAGCAGTCCATCGTTCCGTATCACTCCCGGAATGATTCGCTCGATTCGCAGTATGAACATGGGTCTGTTCAGAGCTTTTATTATTTTCGCAACCTGATTGATGGTTGTCACTTTTTTGCCTTGAATCGAAAGCAATACGTCGCCTCTCTTAAGCTCTGCCTTAGAAGCTGGCGTATTCGGTATGACCGCTTCAATCAAAATGAGCTGATCGGTCTGTTTGAAAACGATTCCGATTTGTTGATTTTTGGCTTTGTGAATTTCCAGATCCAGCGATACGATCAGGTTGGCGTCATCCTGTTGCCTTGCCAGGACCCAAGGCATATGAGCCAACGTTAGGGTGCAGTATACGTGGGACAAACGATTCGGTGAATTCAGCCGTGTGATTTCCTCCACGATCACCTCCAGCGTACCGTTGGGCGTTATTTCATTGAGATCATAGTCCTCTTCCACACGGTGGAAGAACGGTTTGTATCTGGAAATCAATTGAATGAATAAGTTTTTCTCAATTCAGCACGGGAAAGTCTGCAACACAAGTCATTCTAGTAAACGGAATGATGCAACAATTGTAATAAAGGGAAATATTTTTATAAATAACTGCACATATGTTAGGACTCTTAATTCAAAACGCCTAAAGTTTTTTCCATGTTGTAGACATCAGCATGAGCAATTGAAGTTTAAATTCCACTTCAACTAATTGCGGTTGTATCACAAAACTGCATGAATTTATGAATTCAACTAAACTAATTATTACTAAAAAATTTTGATTTATTAAAATCATAAGTCTCAATTTTATTAAGTGCTTTTTGTTTTTCTAAGTAGGGGAGAACTGGGATACCTGATCCACTTTTCTTATTTTCATCATATGAAAATTTAGCAGCTCGCCGACTTAGAAGTTAGAACGATACATGAACTCGTAGATGAGCTAGAAGCATTTTTGTGAGATAAAAAAAACCGTGATACTTTGCGTGAGACTAAAAATAACGGTGATATTTGCATACTTCAATGCGCAATTTTAAAGATTTTAGATAAATACAGTGTTTTAGTCCTTTTTAAAAAATAATTACTTGATTAACATAAGTTGTTGGACAGATATTAGTAATTTCATGATATCGAATGATCACGATCCATTCAGAAGAAAAATACATTTGTTTGGACTCTAGAGATCAATTATACCCATAAAATATGGCATTATAAAGTATGTACTTTAATCTAAATATTGAAATCTTGGAATACATACTTTTATTATAATTTTTTCATATGAAAAACTTTTTATAGTGATGGAAAAAGATCTTCAAACCAAGTTTTGTTAAACTTTTCCAACAAAGTAAAATAACTCGAAAAATAATCTTTTAAAAATTTGTTGTAATAACAGCACAGTTGATTTGTTCTGCTCGGCACATTTGGCAGCATTTGGTATTTGTAAGACATTCCTGTTTAAAGGTATAGCGAAGGAATCAAGTATCCCCAGGGATCAAGTATTCTCATTCTCCGCTACTCGACATCACATTTGGAAAGGTTTTAATAAACTACACAAGGCCACGAAATTAACATTTTCCAAAGTGAAATGAATTTTTACTAATAATTTCATATTTTTTTTTTTTTTAATAATTTGAACTAATTTGAGTGCCCTGAATCCAAATGTGCAATTTTTTTGATCAGCTTTTGTCATTGTTATAACTTTTCAAAATAGGTTGATTTATTTAAGGAAGTTCTTCACTTTTTTGACAAAACTTTAAAACAAAAACATGAGTTTTTCCTTTGTTTCCTTGCTTCCGAAAATTTATAAAAAACAGGAAATTTTAGCAAAAATCCAGTTATAACGTTTACAAAGTTTAATAGTGGTCCAATGTTTTGTAGTGTTTAATGAAGAGAAAGTGGATTTTCGGCGTTCGAATCGGAGGAATAAGTGTTAAGTTTTTGAGACGCTGCGGTAAAGGGGACTGGTGCTACGCCTCCCGGACCAACTTAGACTGAAATCCAGCTTCTCCGATAATCTAAGGACGATGTAAAGATAAGTACTTTGCAAATTTATGCATTATTAGTTATTATTCATCATTCTCAAATGATGTTTTATAATAATTTGAAAAAAAAAAACATATTTTAGAGGTTTTGACACCGTAGATATTTGTAGGCAGGAAATATTTCGTTCCGAATTTTGGAAACATTTCAAAACTTGGATTGCATAGAAACTTTTATGCTAGCCGATATGAGTCGAGTGTTTTCAACAAGTATATTGATGATTTCGTCCATCAATCGATAAGATTTTTTTCATAAGACTGAACCAGAGCTGCAAATTATCAGTGTCAGACAGCCAATGTCAGCCGACTTTGATACTGTTTTGCATGTCTACTAAAACAACATCAAGATATACCAGAAAATTTAGTCTCAAGAATCATTAAACATCATTTGAGAAAGTATATAATTCTTGAAATCTATAGTCTGCGTTTTTATTAAATTATTATTTTACGGTCTAAGGTGTTTATTATAATAGCTATGTTTTTTGCTATGGCAATTAGACACACATCTATGAAATAATAACTCATTCTCATATTGATTGTTTAACAAGTTCAAAACCTATTTAAAAAATAATTTCAAAGTAATGTAACAAAATAAATGAAATTTAATTAATTAATAATTTTAGAATGTCAATTGTCATAGACTTAAAAATGAAGGTAAAATTAAATAAAAATGAAAGTAAATGGTGTTTACTAAACGCGCTTTCGCAATGAAATAACAATTGAAAAATTCGTCCTGCGTCTTTCCTACATTAAGGTAGGGATTGCTAAGCCAAAATAAATTATAAAATAAAAAAAATTACCAATTCCTTCCATTATCCGTTGTTTCTTTAAGCATTTAAGCAAAATCAGGAAAAAATTAGTATCTTTTATGTGATAGCGTTATCGCCCAAAAAGTAACCATATATGCAAAAAAATTTACAAATAAACGCTTTTTATTTGTTTAAATTAATTGTATTCAGTATTCAGTATTTAATAGTCGACTTTTCAGTATTTAATAGTCGACCAATTCAGAAATAACCAAATCAATCAATTAAATAAGAGTAAAGTTTAGTA
The DNA here is from genome assembly GCF_029784155.1 of Uranotaenia lowii. Classification (NCBI taxonomy): domain Eukaryota; kingdom Metazoa; phylum Arthropoda; class Insecta; order Diptera; family Culicidae; genus Uranotaenia; species Uranotaenia lowii. The sequence continues at coordinate 251,564,463 of NC_073693.1, forward strand.
ACATTTGTGATTGGTTTGCAATAGACTTCAAAATTCGGTAAAGATGTTTTCAACTAGTTTATCTAATCCATAAATTTACTGATTTTAGGTGCGAAATAAATCTCATTGAAAATACTTCAAAATAAAGGCAGATTTTGTTTAGGTTTCAGTAGTGTAGTGACAATAGTTTTGATCACACTAGTCAAAAGTGTCTCCCAATCAAATCCTTGAACCCAAACCTCCAAACGATAATTGTTTTGCTAGGATGCAGAGGTGACCTCGGTCCTAAGGCATAAAATTGATCTTTCATCCTTTCCTACCTTTTCCAATCTATCCATTGACTACTAGGACGTGGCCGGCGCCGTTATTGATGTTCAAAGAGAGAGCATCAGTTTTGTGCATTGTGAATGTGTAGCCAATCCCAGGTTCCGTTCATTTGACCTCTGAACAAAATTGATGGCCTCGGTCAATCACGGAGTAGCAACCATTGGCGATGTGGAACTCGTTCTACTGAGCCACGCCTGCGATCTTGGAATCCGAAATGTGTTGACTCATATTTAAACCAAATTTAGAAATCAACCACAGAGTATAATAGAATACTTTTAAATTCTTTATCAAGACACATTAAGGTGCATTTCGGGTTCAATGATTCAAGGTGGATATGAGTAGTCAATCAAGCTAAGCTAAGCTAAGCTAAAACTTTAAAACAAAAACATGACATTTGAAAATAAAAGTTTTGAATCAATTATCAACTTTCCTTAAGAATTCAAGTTATTTTGAGTTCTGCGAAAAAAGTTATAGAAGTTTCTATTAGTTTACTTTTTTTCATTGAAAGATTTGTCAAAGAACTTTTGAACCAAATTGAATTTAAGATACTTTTTAAAGCATGGGTGACCAAACCATGGCCCGCGACCAACTTTTTGTGGCCCTCGAAGCTCGTTTTGGAAAGCTATATTCTAAGAGTTGAAAGTTTTTCTTGGTCTGCGTATATCATTTGGAGTAATCGAATATAAATTAAAAAAATTGAAAAAGTCATCAAGCATAATTTGAAACATGGAGAGTTGTTTGTCATTATTTACTCAAAATTGATCATTTTTCTACTTATACCCCTTTATTGTAGTTGACACATGATATGTGAACTCCATTACACTTTTTCAATATTTTCCGATTGGGTTTTAGTGGCTACGTATCAAATATATGAAGTGCATTCAAGTGGACTCTAGTTTTAATACATATTGAATAGCTGAAGTTAGATCGTATCAAAATCGATTAAAAATCGTGAAATACACCAAATCATATTAACATAATAATCAAAATTATACTTTCACAACAAGTTCAACCATTTGTAACATGAATTCTATTTCAACAAATTCGTTCATCCATCCAAATTTAATAGCTTATGCAAAGTTTGTTAAGTTTTTCCAATTTGTTATTGTTATCTAAGCTTGAACAGTTTTAACAGGGTATATTTGTGAAAATTAAATCAAAACCAAATGTATTTTAATTGGCATCTTGCTCTGTATTTGTGTACATCAATAATGGAAAACTAGACAGAATTTACAGTTAGATAGTAGAATTCAACTGGAACTGATTTGAAATCAGAAATCTCTCAGAAGAACGACTTTTTTGGGCAAAATTTTTACTTAACCCTCCGAAGCAGATTGCAAAATATCCGTTTCGGGAAAATTTACCCTGTAGTTTGTTTGCATCCTCCTGGCCGCAAATGTTAACCTATTTGGATGATATAAGGTTCATTGTGTAGGTAATTAATTCTAGTTTCTTTACATTCCTAAATTAAGTAGATGTGTTTTACCAAGTTTTCTGTAGTTGGTTTCAATTGAAAAAAAAAACGAAAAACAATTTTTTTTTAAATTATTTATTACTTCTGACAGCTTTGCTGTATTTTAGTGTTTCCTTGATCTTTGGAATTGTCAAGAATAAATCTATCCGACGATGTACAGATATGGTGGGTTCCGATGCAAATTTTTACTGTTTATCTGGATTTCTAGGAAGAAATAAATTCTACTTAAACAAATTTATGTTAAATATTTGCTTTGCTTTGCTGTACCTCATTTCTCGATAAACAGATATTTCAGACTCAAATTTAAGTTTTTTTTCGTTAATCTGATTATCATTTTCATAGAACATAATTCGTCTCTCAAAAACCTCAGTTCTCCAGTATATTGACGTGAAAAGATTGACGCACATACATAAGTTGAGAGGGATGATTCATTTCGTATTGCGTAATATTTTGAATGGAGCTAAATTTGTAAAAAAAATACAAATAACAAAAATGATGAATCTATATTAATGTTGCCAGAATTTTTTCAATACGTATCTGGGCCAGACAAATCCGGCTATTTATCCAAAAACCTGGCAGAATCCAGGTATTTGATTTCCAAATTATCGACCAAAAATCGTTGCTAAAAAAATCTTGTTTGAATAAAAAAATAATTACAATACATACTTTTTTTTCGTTCAATTTGGCAAAAAAGATGAATAAATAAGGGAAAATTCCGAGCATTTCCAATGAAATCCAGGCCGGGTCTGGACATTTCCTAAATTTTGTATCAAATATCCGGGAAAACCCGTATAAAACTGGACAATCTTTCAAGCTTAATCTATACTCGATATGAACAAGGCAAATGTTTGTTTATAGCGTTTTCAAAAATCTGTTATTAATTGTTTTCTATCAATACTCAAGACAATTTGTTTTTTTCTGGCCCGACAGCCAATCTTATTTCTGAAATTTGGCCCGCCTGTTGAAGATGTTGGCCAAACATATTTTACAGTATAGATCTAATCATTTTCCAGGTTCCATAAAATTTGTAAATGAAATCCAGTTTTTTTTTTTCAACTTACTGCAATAATGTCAAAACTAATTGAAATGATATCTTCTCAAATTTTTAAGAGCTGTTAGGTTTTTACTTTTCAAGATCATGCATCATCAACATCAAAATATTATTCCTTAATTGTATGAAATATAGTTAACGAAATCATAATCAGATTTATTCTTAAATGTAGGTTTGAAAGTTAATTAGCTATCAATGATTGATTTAATCTAAAACAGCCACATTTTTAAACTCCATATCACCAAAACTATATGTGATTGTATAAATTTGACGAAAAATTCGAGTTCAGGACGCTACAAACCAATCATTAAAACATAAGCACCAAAATTATTTGAGTTATCAAAAAATTCTTCTTCAATCTTAAAAAAAACTTATCTTTTTCATCCTCATATTTCGTTTCAAATTCAAATAAATTTACCGAATTTTAAAGTACAGCCTTATTTAATTATATATCAAATTTACCGAATTTTAAAGTCGAAGTATTAAAATTTTTGAAATTTTTTTGATAATTTTTTGTATGTTTTTCAATTCTGAATTTATGTGTTCTAAAAACAAAAACTTCTAATTTTTTTCCTAATCAACAATTCACATTTCAAATTGCAATAATTTTTTGTTTCAAACTTAAACACTACAGCGGAATTTTTCAATCAATCTTTCAGTTGAAAATGAAGAAAGAAATGTAAATCAACCCTCCAAATCCATTCGGGTCAATATGACTCGAAGCGCTCATTTCAATCATCTTTATTCTAATATACTGGAGAATTGGTTTTTTTAAAGACCAAGTATGTTCTATGAAAATGATAATCAAATTAACGACAAAAAACTTTAATTTGAGTTTTCTATACTTCGGTTCATTGAGAAATAAAATACAGCAAAGCAAAGTCAATGTTGGATGTCGTTTTATTAAAGTAAGATTTTTTTTTTCAATCGGAAGATCCGAGATAGCGGTCAAAAATTCTTTGGACCCCAACATATCTATACATCGTCGGATAGATGTATTTTTGACAATTCCAAACATCAATAGAACATTTAAATACAGCAAAGCTATTCGAAGTTATGAGTGTTTTACAAACAAAATTGTTTTTTTTCGGACTTTTTAATTTCGAAACGCTATAGCTAGAATATTAACCTACACTATGAATAAATATAATATCATCAAAATCGGTGAACATTCACGGCCAGAGGAACGCCATCAAACTGCAATGAAAAAGATATTTGGCAAACTGCTTTGGAAGGTTAAGATGAACAATAATCTATGTTTTGGAAAAATTTATTTCGAATTTGAAAACTAGACTGCTTTAAAATTATTTAGCAGCTTATTTCTAGTTCAGCATAAGGAGCATAATTTTTAAAAATTGGTGTACCGAAAACATTATTGATTTGAAATTGTCATTGTGATTTGTTTTAGAAATTTCGATTTATTTTATCAGTAAAATGTATAAATTTTTGAGTTGCTGTAATAATCATGAGTTAGAAAACTATGTTATAAATTCACTATTGTGTATTTTTCGTATTGTTATTACTTTTATCTTAATTTGAATTTCGAAACCCCCGCCAACACATCCCCCCCAGATGGGTCCTTCGCATGAGCCTGGCCAGAAGTTTTTCAGCACGTATCCGGGGTATTTTATTTAAAACCTGGCAAAATTCGGGAAATCTATTTTCAAATTTTCAAATCAAAATTCGGGCTATACACTTGAAAATATGACAAAAATCCCGAAACTATTCAACAAAAATCAAGAAAAAAAAACATTTGAACCATTATTTTTTCATCGAAAAAATAACAAGATTTTGAATCGTTTTTTAGACTTCCAAAAATTCGTTTATGTTTATTTTAATAAATCTGGCCTAAAACATATCACATTTGGGGCGACAAATTTTTAATGAAAATTGATTTTTTTTTTTGGTTTTCCACAAAAATTTGAATGAATCCGGACAAAATCAGGTTATTTTCCAACAAAATTTGAGCAACCGGGACAGGTTGAACCTTTTCCAATTTGTTTTTATTATTATTTAATATCCGGGCAAGTACGGGTGAAACTGGGTAATCTGGCCAGCATTTTTTTGTATATTTAATTTGAACTTACGATGAGTTTTTTTTAAAGAAAACCTTCAATTTCGAAAATAAAAATCTAAAAATCAATCCAATTTTCAAAAGTAAAATTATAAGATTAAAATTTGTCGGTTCAAATCGGATGTATGCAAACACGATTAAGTTTGAAACGTGGTTCTTGAAAGAACTATAGTATCAATAATGTTGAACAATATGCCAAAACATGTGGAATTCCCTGTAATTTCCTTAAGAGAAGGAACATGGTTTTTTTTTAAATTACTCTCAATTATAAATCAATTCCTGTGGATGTTTTTTAAAATAAGTTTTTCATAAGACAGCACTTGAGCTACAATTCTAAATTTGAATTTTCATTCTTTTCCAGATTTTCAATATATTTTCAGAAATGTAAATAAAAAACGATTTCTGAATTTAAAATATAAGCCAATAATTAAAACCAGTTTCAGAGCCCTCAATCATGAATCTATAACTATAATTTGGATGTGTTGGGTTTCAATGATTATTCTTTATTTCAGTTATGTATTTCTAATCCAACTTGCAATTCTAAATTCAAAATAAAAATTTCTAGTGATGGATCGATATTGCCATTTTGAAGATTTGTCATGTGTTATGTTTTAATTTTGCGCAAGAATAAAATTCATGAACTTGAAATCTGAATATGAAACAAAAACTCAGAATGATTTCTAGGGATGAATTATCAGAGAAAATGAAAATGCCGGAAAAAAAGAAAAAAATCAGAATGAATTCTAAGTTTTTTGTTCATATTCGGAAAAACATTAACTAAATGTAAAAAATGCGCATGAGCTTCGAAATCATGGATAAAATTTTGATGGAAATACAAAACCAAATTTAAACGACGATTTCAAATACAGCTTTTTAATTCCATTTTTAAAGATGATTCGAACCGAAAATCAGGAATCCTAAACTGGGTATACAATCCAAAATATGAAATCACAAATACAATTTCGATTTTGATTAAAAGAAACCAGAATCTCTGAAATGATTTAAATCTTATTTGAAATATTTTATTCAGAAATGAATAACTATCAATATTTTGAAAAACTATAGCTGATTTCTGAGCCTGGGATTAGTTTTCGAGGTTTTGACATGAGTTCTGAGTCACGTTCATTACTATCGATCAACCTGACTCTATCATCAAAATTTGATAAAGAATAAAAAAAATATAGTGTAGAGTACGACCATGCCCGGATCCTTATGCTGATCTTGTTCCGGGGCCAAATCCCAATTCTAGCTACATTGCAATCTGATCGTGACCCTGGATTTTCATCATATCCTTATCCAGATCTTTGATCTTGAATCCTGATCCTGATCCTGATCCCTGATATTGAATGTTTCTTCCAGATCCAAAATCCTGGGTTCTGATTCTTAATCTTGAATCCAACATAGATATTTATGTCGAGTTCTGATTTTGAATCCAGATACCGGAATCGGATTGGGAATCCTGATTTTGAATTCTTGATGGTGTGCAGATGCTAATGCTGCTCCTGGATTCTAGATTATGACTATTATCCTGGATTCTGAGAACTTGATCTCGACTTTCAATTCTTTGTTCTAATCCTGGATCTTGATCTGGGATCTTGATCCTAAATTCTTGGTCCTGATCCTGTTTCTTGATTGTGGATGCTGATCTCAGATTCAAATCCAGATCCAGAATATCGGAACCTAATCTCTGAATTTACATATTTTGTGATTCGGTTTTCTATATTGTTCCTGATCCTAATCCAGATTCCCGATTCTGATCTGGATTCCTGATTCCTGAAATCCTGATTCTAAATCCTTTTTGCCACTTGAACAATATTCTAAGTGCATTCAAATACATGTCCGCAAAAGGAAAATCCATTTGAAATAAAATATTAAAATACAGAAATCTTAAGCCAATTATAAGTTGGTGGACGAAAAAACATACATCAGAACAATAACTTTACCAATTTATCATCCTAAGAACAAATAAGTTTCAAAATAATACTTTTAAGTTCTAGCTTCAAATTTGCAAAACTTCAAAACAATAACGTTCCACAAAAATTTGAAAATTAAGGCTTTCAATATAAATGGTTTTGATAAATTGAATTTGCATAGGACCAGCTAACGTTCTGACTTTGACTATTAAATAGCCCCCTTTTTCAAGACTTCAATATTTAATCGAGTGGGTAGACATAAATCGAAAACTCATGCAAACACTAAACCAAAGGCATAAGCGCTCTTAGAAAAGTTCACGGAAAGTTGCAACTTGTATCAGAGTCTTCCATCTGTAAAACTAAGTTTGTAATAAATATGTACAAGACCTTTGAACACAGTTTATTTGTTGTTCAAGTTTTACCCCTGAATCTGAAAAAACCCGTTAGAGTCCTTAAATATCCATGGTAAAATGTAAGTTTTGTAGTACTGTGAAATTCGTAAAAATGGCAATGATTTCCGTTAAATGAAGAATTTTAAAAACTACTTAAATTTTTTCACTTTTTCTAAAATGTTTAGAGAGTGCCTACAATTTTTTCGTAACTTGATTTTTTAAATCTTAATCTCCAAAGTTTGATAAGCTTTTTGTTATTGGTTAATTAGAATGAATTTAAATATGATTCAAATTCCTGCACGAAAATGTAAGATTTGCAAAATAGATTAAACAGTTTCAATTTTTTACGTGAAACTTTCAGTTTTGATCAACAAATCAGTTCATTGTTGTTTTCAAAAGATTTAAATTCAAATCCAGACTCCCAAAAATCTAAAACAGATGCAAGCTAACTGTGCAGACTGTCTGTTATTAAAAGATTTAAAAAAATGGATTTAATGATTGAAAATTTTACGAAATACTTGAAAAAACAGCAAACAACATTCGTTTCAAAGTTGCGGCAAATCACTTACCTTAGCTTGTAGTTTGGCAAAGTGTGTTTCCGCCGGATCGCTTTCCGAATTTGATTCGATATCAAGCTGGAGACGTTCGATTGAATTTGCCGTCCCTGGAACTGCGATTGAACTTCCAGATCCACTTTCGGATCCCCGATGAAGCTCAAGGACCAGTGAGTGTAAGGTTTCCTGGTGAACTGGAGCCGGGCAATTCCGGAAACTTGTCGTACTGGAAGAAAACCGTTCAATCAACATCAATCGAAAATTTCCAATGTGCTTGAGAGTGTGTGTGTGTCTAGAATCAACGAACCTTTCACCGAAAGGAATCCTTTCTTGCAGAGCACCATATCGGCATCAATCGAGAGTCTAAAGTTACCCTCGTAATGCAAATCCAGCAGCACATCCAGGCTCTCGATGTGGCCCTCGTCCGGGTGCAGCTCGCAGTTGTGCAGTCGAAAGTTTTTTATCTCCGGAAACTGGCTGCCCAAATCGAGATCCCGAATCTGGGTGGAGCATTCGGTCGCGAAAAGATGAAAGAAATAAGAGAAAATAAGGTACCTATTTAGATTGTCTTCTAGAAAAACATTACTTTTGGTGGACTGATTTTTGTGAAAAAAAATTCAATGAAAAGAGATAGTGAAGCACCTTTTACGCTCCAGAGCACATTCTGAAACAGACATCTTTCTGGAAAATTCGAGTGCTATACAATATTAGAAGATAGGAGCATTTTTTTTACATTGACGACCAGAAATAACTTATTAAAAAAACAAGAATTTTTTTTTAAATATATTTTTTCATCAACATTTATCGACAGATTTAAAACCGTATTTAAGGCTCTTAAAAAACCTCTCATGATTATTTACATGACACTTGCTTAAAAATTTAATTTTAAAGCATAAATAATAAAATTTTACAACACAGTTTGTTTTTTTTTGTTTGATTTGCCAAATTAAGTGAATAAATTCGGGCTTAATCTGGGCATTTTTCAATAAAATCAATGTATCCGGGCCGGGCCAAACTGTTCCCAAATTTTCATATAAAATATCCAGGCAAACGCGGATATAACCGGGTAATCTGGCAATCTTAAACTAAAACCATTAGGCCATTTTACGAACACGTGTTTTTGATGCAACCGACTCTAAACTGTATTACATATACAGCCTGTCTCATTAAAATAAATAAAATTGAAGCACACTTCGACTACCTTTAGAGAGTTTTCAATAAATCCACATGTGGGCTGGATTTTTATCACCGTCGTTACTTTTAAGTTTGCAACCACCATCATAAACTTGTTATGTTTTCTCAACTGTTGCCACACAATCTGTGATGATTTATTTCTTTCAATTTAATGAACGAAAACGAAATTCGAAATAAGAATGTAGCTTCAATAATGCCCAGTACCTAAAGCTTAGTACATTTTGAAATTTTTATTAAATTTTTAATAAGTGAAAAATTAAGTGCAGATCGCTGAAATGTCCTGCACATTTTTCTTCGCACAAATTACATTGTGCGGGGAAATTGCACGATTCAATGAATCAAATTTGTACATGAATCTCAGTGGAACAAAATTTTTTTTAAGTGATCCATTTCATTAAACAAAAACAACAAAAATAAGCTATAATTTCTTAAAGGAAACATAAGAAATATTAAAAATAAAGATTTAACTACTAAATTAAAATTAAAAGAATAAAAATAAAATTATTAATAAATTGCAGTGATGCTTTTTACTAAACAAAAACAAAAAATTAAACTATGATCTCTAAAAAACATAACAAATATAAAAATAAGGGTTTTACTAATAAGTTTAAATAAACAAATTAAAAATAAAATTATTAATAAAACGCAAAAGAAAACTGGAAAGATGATTTGGTTAACTATGTTGAGGTTTGAAAGAGCTACGGCTGTTGGCGCTTTGGAAAACTGTTGTAGGGTGAGGTTGCCAGAATTTTTTCAGCACGGCAAAATCTGGGCATTTGATTTCGAAATTGTCGCCCAATAATCCGGGAAAATTTTGTCAAAATCCAAGAATTACTCAACAAAAATCAAGAAAAAAAAACTAGAGAAAAATATTTTTTTTTTCATTAACACTCATCAGCAGATTTTAAATTTATGTTAGGCTGAATAAATGCAAAGTAAAATTTTAGAAGAAGCATCATGTTCAGCAAAATTTTTAACTATCCAAAGAATACCATTCAAAGACGATGTTTTTTTGATTATGTTGTGAATACTTAGTCTCCTGTGTTGCGTCTAGTGTCAACCCCAAGTATTTAAAGTTGTCAACAAGATCATGTACATGTTACATACCGATCAAGTTTTTTGAGTAGGATTTCGTAATCTGAAGTATCGAAGGCTTTTTTCAAGTCTCGAAACAATTCTCCAACTACTTTTTTCGTGTCTAGATTTTCTTTGACAGGATCAATCAGTTCACACATAGCTATCAGTGTACTACAGCCTACTTTGAAGCCGTATTGTAGGTTGTTTAAAATATTATTTTCATTAATGTTTATTATAAGTTTTTCAAACACTTAACAAAATACGCTAAGCGTTGAAATTGGACGGTAATTGTTGAAAATGTGGCATCACCTCAATTGCCAAGACTCTGTTCCTGTAAAAAAAACAACAGTTTTCGAAACCAAAACTTTGTGCAGGGAATATTGGAAGTGAAATAGAAAAATATGAAAACTATGCGTTAAATAAAGTGGGAGAAAAAATGCGGAATTATTATATATTTATTTTATACATAATAATTCTGAATCGATGTATTCTTTAACGGTTAAATTGTAGACTGGCAATATGCAAAGCTCATCGAGAGAACTTGAACGAGAGAGTTGATTGAAGTTCAAAGGTGAGAATTTGAGAATAAGCATCCTTCCATCCAGGGTTGCCAACATTTTTTTTTTCAAAATCAGGGAACTGGTGAAATAAAAATCAGGCAAAAATAGGCAAAATCAGGCTGCGATAAAGTAACGGAAATTTCGCTAAAAGTGATGATCTTATTTTTTTGGTCACCGCTCTTCATTTTCTCTCTAATATGTATTGTTTGTGAGCATACTTGGTTGAATAATTCTACTGAATCAAAGCATCAAAGCAATCGCAAGATTCCCTTTAATCCCCTTTTTTTAAAATAAGAACTCAAGGGAATCTTAAAATTTTTATGATTCAGCCAAATTTCCACTTTTTCACTTCAGCAATTGTACCTAATCCAGTTCCTTACCACCCATGCGATTTCTATAGAATTTTGGACAATTCATGAGAACAATATCGTTTCCTCCACCAATCAGACAAAAAATGTCTGGCAAAAGCAATGAAGAAAAGAAAAAATGGAATAAATGATCCATTTGTGTTTTTAAATCAGAATCTCGCAATATTGTTGTGAATTTTCGGCTGAAAAAGATTTACTGGTTGTTAAACAGAGAATGTGATTTTCCTATGAAAATAAACGTCCAAAATTCTATAGAAATCACATTTCAAGGTTCATGCCTGAAATATTGCACCTCGCGTAACTTTTGATCCCATCGATAGAACCTTTCAAAAAATTCAGACATGCTATCAACAAATACTGTGCAAATTTTCAATAAAAAATGTTGCGTAGTTTCAGAGATATTGCAGTTTGATTGAGAAAAGTCCAAAAAGTCCGATTTTCGTAGAATTACTGTTTCTCAGGCCACACAAATTCCAGAAAGCTCAAATTTTCTGATATAATAGTGTGATAATTGATCTATCTAACGCAAAAATTTGATCAAAAATATCATCAGAATAAAAAGTTATGGAAGTTCAAAGTCAAAGTGACAGTGCGCTTGTTTCCAATTTCTATACAATTAAGAACGGTACTGTATATTTCGCAACCTACGATCTTAATTAACCGATTATATTTGAAGTTCGATCTCATGATGGTTTTGCTTCGTATTGGTAGATTTTGCCAACAGACATTCCAGTAAAAACGTATTTTGGTGGCACAAAAATAATTAAGTTTTTTTTAACTTCGATGGACCAAATAGTAGCAGAAGGAAGGAAGTAAGAGGTGTCAGCCACTCAAAGTGCAGATTTAACTAGGTACAGTGAGCGAAATAAGAATAGCACCACTATGTGTTTTGCTTGTTAAAATATGAATGATTGAAAATTACAAAAATTTTCTTCCACAGTTTGTTCTGAATTGCTTAACGGATAAATCAAGCATAAGTTTACTTTTTTTTAACGTAGCAATTGGCGCTGAGGACCAAAAATGTGAAAAAGGGGTGCGAAATAAGAATAGCACCACTTGAGTTTTTCAACCAAAACAAGATTATTTTAAAAAATTTACTGTGTAAAAGTGAATAATAATGCTAATAATGCTAATAACTGCCTTTTAAGGAGTTTTCCAGAATTCCTAAGGTTTTCAAAGGTATTAAAAGGAGATTTTGCTAGATGCTCCTCTAGCGTTAAGGAATTTGATATTTGAGCTATAAAACTTTATCAAACTGCTTGATTTCTTCACTTATGGATGTTAAGTATGATACAAAATGATGAAATATAGATTTGAGGCTGAGTTTGAACCCAAAAACAGTCTTAAAATTCAAACACTTCTTAAATAGCTTAAATAAACAGTCTTAAATAGTCAAACACTTTTTCTCTTGTTTTAAGTCATAGATGGCAGCACTATCTTGCCATTTAACCAAATTCATACCCATTTTCGAATATCCGGGATTAATTAAGGAGTGCTGGATGATTTTGGTCAAGAAATAAATACATGTACCGTGTGAACCCTTTGGAAATTCTAAGATCACTAAATCCGAAAAAAATAAGAATTGCATCAAGGTCACTAAAAGTTAATTTTTTGGACCGATTATCAGAATATAGTTATACTTTGCGATGGAGCTTGATGAACCAGACGGCTAGCAGTATCATTGGTATGATTTACAATTGAATCGGAAGTTGAGATGAGCAGGAATTTTGACGGTTGTACGTTTTTGTGCTGGTGATTCTTTTGCAAATCCGAAAAAGCTTTTTGCAGCGTGAACTTCCACAAAACTGTGATGGGAAAATTTGGTTTTAACTGCAAGATAGTGCAGCCATCTACGACTTGAAACTGGAGAAAGTGTGGTATTTCTGAACCAAATCAAAGTTTTTGGTTTCCAACCTATTTTTTTCTGATTTAAAATTAATACCGAATGTTTATTTCATCATTTCACGTTATTTTAATGAAGAAAGTAAGTAGTTTGGTAAAGAATTACAGCTCAAATATCAAATTTCTTCACGCTAGAGGAGCATCTCTTAAAACACCCTTTTAAAACCTGTGAAAACCTTTGGAATTCTGGAAAACTCCTTAAAAGGCAGTTATCTATTCAAATAACTCGTTAAAGCATTATTATTCACTTTTACACAGTAAATTTTTTAAAATAATCTTGTTTTTGTTGAAAAACTCAAGTGGTCCTATTCTTATTTAACAACCCTTTTTCACATTTTTGGTCCTCAACGCCAATTGCTACGTCCAAAAAAGTAAACTTATGCTTGATTTATCCGTTAAACAATTCAGAACAAACTGTGGAAGAAAATTCTTGTAATTTTCAATCATTCATATTTTAACAAGCAAAACACATAGTGGTGCTATTCTTATTTCGCTCACTGTATAAGTGGGAGAAATAACATATTATGTTATTAAAGCCCATCCTTTAGTTTACAAACTGGAAGAAAAGTCAAAACCAGTTGAAGAAATTTTGCGGCCAAGATTTTTTTATGGAATTATGGTAAGTTACTAGCATTTTAAACCAAAAGACGTCAAGCGGTGTTAATTTCATTTGCATTTTTCAGATCCTGCTTTGAGGAATCTGTCACCAGCCGCTTGGAGGAACATTTTCTGGAATGTATCGAGATATTTTAAAGATGGTTTTCCTACCAAAAGATGCGCACCAAATCGGATATTAAACTTAGTGTAAATAAAATACTTTGAAAATCAACCAATGTCTTAAATTTTTCATTTTGATTCGAATCAAAAACTGAAATTGTGACCCTCCGGAGCTCATATTGCTTAATTTTACACATATGACCCGTGAATCTATGTATATTTCTCACATTTTCTCGTTTTCAACGCTTTTTGCATAATGAGTGAAATGCTCACATTTCGTTTCATTAAGCGGTGTTTTACATTAATGTGCAGTAGTACCTTCACACATTTGATGTGTTGGTCTACTTATTTCCAAGATGTGTGAAATTTCACATACTAATGTGTGCAATCTTTTGTCAGTGTTCTGTAATGATAATTCAAAACATGAAACTAAATCAAGTTTCAGCCACAACACTGTTCAAAAAATGTACTTTGAAATGGGTTGCACATGTTGAATTGTATTTAGACAAAAGTTTGGCCAGAAATTGTTTGAAAAAGTTCAGTGTGCTTATTCAACAAGGAGGCAAATGGCTACTATTTCAGGTAAACCTTGTCTCAGGTGTACTTAAGTTTTATTTCACGGAGACAAAACGATCCTATCCGACTCATGTTGTGTGTACATGTACAAAGTTTGGTGACATTCTGAAAAGCTGTTTTAAGATAACGTTCAATACAGATGCCCATAGATCAAATTTTTTGGACAGGATCGCCAAGGAAATTCCAGCGGAAGGCCCAAAAAACAGCTGATTATCAACTATTCGTAAACATTTAAGGAGTCCTACAGGATCTAACAGTGAGCTTAAATTTAAATGAAATTATTGATACCATGATGTTAAGGAATGTGAAAGGTTTTATCAAGCACAGTCCAAAACCATCAAGAGGGGAGATAAGGGCATAACGAGCACCCGGGGCATAATAAGCACTTCTCTTTTCTGTTTCGTACTTCTTTTAGTATTAATTTTTAACCAAAAAAAGAAATATTCTTGACATCATTACAGAAATATTTGGAAAACCCATCTAGGTTCTCAAGTTACGAAAATATTATAATTTTTGAGCACCACGAATTAAGCTTTTATGACATTAAAATCGTCTTGATCTATAATATACGCACTGCAACATTATATTCATGTTGTTTCTCAATTTTTACCATCATTAAATTTTTGATTTTTCACTTTAATCAATTTTCAAATGCGTTTTTACTTAAATTTGTTGACTGGGGGTGAACAGAGCACTATCAATCGGGGCACGATGAGCGTTTCCTGCCGTATAATCTAGCAGTGAATTCAACTCGATGTAGTCAACTGAATTAAAGAGCTACAGCTTGACTAGTTCCTACATCTGACGATTGGGCCACTGATTATCTCTCCGACACCTTCCATTTGGGCTTGGGCCTGCTAAAAAGAATGACTGGTTTTCAGCTTACGGCAAAAAAAAATGTATAAGGCATTTTTAAACGTTTTCATCTACTTTTCAAGATTCAGTCAATTAGGAAATAGACTATTTTAGTGTCTGGACACGAATCAATCATGCAACTCACATATTATAGCTGCTTTCTATGGTTAAATAAGCATTTTGCTTAAGGTGGATATTATGCCCTTATTTCCCCTTGAGGGGAATAAAAAAACGTCAACTTTTCTGACTGGTTTGTCCAGCTGACTTATAAACAGATCTTACTTCTTTTCTACAGGGTTAAAATGCTGACATCTGGTAATATTAACAAAATACAGTGACCAAATTGTGTACATAGTATTTCGACCGCTAAGAGGGAGATATTTTGAAAAAATTCTTAATGGACAGCGAAACAAACTCTTTAGCGAGTACATGGAAGGTTTCCAGACAGAAACTTTTCATTGACATGTCTCGCCTGGATGTTCCGGAGATAAGCGAAGAGAAAAAAAATAAAAAAATAAGGATTTGGAGGAAGCTGATGATTTGTGGAAGCTACAAATCAGTCAGTGTTTCATAACGATTTACACGATGATTGGATAAATAAACTAAGAAGACTGCCTCCAAATGCGACTTTAGGAAACAGAAGCCTTGATTTGAAAAAAGGATGGATCATAGTATAGTATATATTACAAATGACGCACATGGTGCCCAAAAATTGGAGTTTAGGGATGAATCATCCTACAGGATGAAAATCCCAGAAAAAAAAACAAAAAAAAAACAAAAATTGAAGTCGAAACACTTCTTCATTAGACGCTATCTTAAAAACCACTTGACAGAAAGTCACAAAAATTTGCACATGTCCACATTTCAGTACTAGGCAGCTTCACTAAAATTTTATCAATTTTCATACATGCATTCAAAAGATATTCACAAAGCAAAGTGATGCATTTGTTCTTAAATACTTAAATATACTCTTTTTTCGTGATTAAAAATAGTTTAGACTTACCGACAGCTTGTCGAAAAGTTTCCCGATAGTGGTTTTGCTGATCAGCTCATCTAACTCCAGCGAGAGTTTCCGATGGAACCATTTCCGGACCCGATTCGAGTTCCTCAACTCGAAATACAGGAACTGCTGGATCAAATTGATGGCCATGATGGTGGATTTGCTTTCCGCGTCCGGCGCTTTGATGTTGCTCAGCAATGTCTGTTGGAAACAAAAGAAAAAAGAAAATATTTAGAAACCGTGTTTTGTCTTCTCGAAAGTTGCAAATTCAATTCACAAGAAAGGTTCATTTTTTTTCTTATTTTTCGGGACACTGGAGTTACAAGACGCAAGAATTTGCCAGGAGCGTGAACAAAGGTCGAGAAAAACCTTTCAAGCTACCGTCGAAATGCCCATTCCGGTTTGGAACCTGGAGGTTGAAGTAAAAAAAAACTCATAAGGAGTTTTTTTTACTCATAAGGAGGTTGCCTAGGAGGGACGGTTTGAGTTTACACTTTTTAATTATTTCAATTGAAAAATGAACGAAGGAAAAATAACTCAGAGATCAACACGAAGGCGTTTGGAATCTGATTCTATTTGATTTATTTTCATAACAAGGTAAACGGCTGACTGCCTAGAAAAAGCATAACTTTTGAGAGTGATGATTTCTCGACCCTTCGGCACTGGGACATGACAGCTGTCTCCTGGACAACCTGCATCAGTATGAGAATTCATTGCTGTTTTCAGTTTGTAATCCAGTCTGGAGGGATTGGAGGGTAGGAAAGTTGAACTCTTTCCGACAGCAGCCTGACAAATGGTTGCTGCTTAACTGGCAAATGGAGATCTATTTCCATTTCTATACGGGGAAAAACATGTCAGAAGAAGCAACTACCATCATTAAGTGTACCTCGTTCAAACTCAAAAACATTTTCATGGCTTTTTTTCTTATTTCAATGTAAATTTAATCTAAAACGAAAGCTAAAAATAAAAACACCTATGTAAAGTTAATTCGAGCTCCGTTCATTCGATAACAGAGTGATGTTTTGAAACCAATCTGTGACACAAAAAATTAAAGAAAAAAACGGAGGTATCATTGTTTTTTTTAGTAAAGATAAACAAGCTTCTTTAGTATACCTTCGCCACTAAATACACGAAGTTATATGGGAATGCCCCAGGAAGGTTTGAAGAGAAAAGCCCCTCCCCTTTTTTGTGTAGGAGGCAGCGCTGCAATCATGATAAGGTCGCCCACCCGCTACATACCGATGTTGCTGGAAGTTCTTTTTTTGCCCAAGCACTACAAGCTTGGTACTGAATTCGTTTGAATTCAGAGGCTATAAACAGATACGTCGGCAACAAATGGAATGAAGCCGAATTTTGATAGCTGATATAATTTTCACGGATGGGCAGCTGCAGGAAGTTCACGAGGAATGCCAAAAATAACTGTGTTTTCACTGTCAAATGCTGTTGATATGATAATTATGTACGAGAAGCTCATGATGATATTAAAGAGAGCTGAAATTGTACAAGTGCGTGGATCTGTACATAATTTAATCACGCTCCATTATTGTCTCCTAGTTTTCCGGTGTTTGGTGAAAACTAACTAACGTGGAAATAAGATTTCTGGTTCGAAAAATTTCTATACAAAGTTGATTTGCACTCAGCAACCGAGTGAGTGATCAAAATTTAAATTTCAATTCAATATTCATGTGTTTCTGAAATATTTGTCATATAACATATCTCGCCTGATCTTTCATTACGTCGTATGAAACAAAATGCAACCAAAAATTTTGATTACGAAAAACTACGAAGTTACAGTCTTGACAAAACTAAAAGTTAAAATTTACTCATGTAAACATTACTTAAAAATTCTGCAAAAAATCATGGATGAGTTTTGGACCAAAATAAAGCTTTTTAGACCCCAGGGTTTGAGAAATTAAAAAATGACCCCAAATCGACTCAGTCTCATCCTCATGGCAGTCGAACCATTCATAATCAACTGCCTCGCAGAACAAAGTGCCGGCTCTATTCCGTATTTCTTCTTCGATACAGTTGATTGGAGAGGGTCAAAAATTTCAGTATGTGGTCAAGCTTCTATTCAAAAATGCTCCTAGCTTTTTTCAACACCTTTGCTACTTTCTTCTATGGTCTATTCGTCTATCATTTTGAATCTATAACTCTCATTGATAAAGCCGCTCAAAAATTTCCAATTACTTAAACAAATTTTGCTACAACAAAAAAATTAAATTTTGCCTTGATTTTATTCCCTATGCCCTAACACTATTCCCTTTCAATTTTTTCCTTAAATCTTTACCATTCAGGGTATCATCCTTTTGTCCTAGACTAAACTGCATCGAATCTAAGCATTTACTGCGGAAAAAGTTGAACTCTCACATAAATCAACCTGCTGCTTCTTAACGCTTTGATTTCATCAGGAAAGGTGTTTGTTTGCGAGCCTTCAGAAAAATAGATATTTCAAGATTTTGAAATTACACGTTTACTTACATTTGAAATTTTCAAAAACAAACCAAGCTTTTCCCAATTGAAAGCTCAATATATATAATTAATATAATTTATTTTTAAATGTAGGAAAAAGTTTTGAATTATTTTAACTTTAGACTAAGTTATTGATGATTATGTGGAAAAATTTCATGTTGAAACAAATTTTGAAAAACAAAAAATGAATTGAATTAAAAAAGAGATTCTAAGTAACAATCAGAACCAAAGCAGAAATTGCACCAAATATTTAAAATTCATATATTCCTTTATATCTTGATACACAAAAAAAAAACCTTTCATAAGATGTTCATGATTATGATTCTCATCAGATAAAATAAATTGTTATCAAACTGTTATTCTTAATGTGACAAAAGTTTCATTCGATGCCCTGAATGTCAAAAGGGTATAATTGCAAAAATGATAAATTGAAAAAAAAATCAGAATAAAGATTCAATGTTTAAAATTCAGAATCAGTTATCATTTAAAAAAAAATCAGATAAGGAATCCAAATGAGTTAAGCATCTTTAACAAAGATCCTGTGTTCAAAAGTTTAGAAAAAAACTATGAAACTGAACTTCAGTAACTGAAGCAACGATACAATGCTTGAAAATCTCAATGAATTGAATCTAGAAAAAGCTAAGATTAAAAACATAGAAACATTCTTGTTGAGAGAATCACTCAATGATATTAGCAATTCAACTATTAGATCGTTTTTATGATAATTTCAGAATGATTATTTGGACAATGATATGCTGAATTCAGGATATTTAATTAAGTAGATGATAAAATTTTAGTTAAATCAGTTGAAAATGATGCAATGCGAATTTCAATTCTAAGAAAAAAATTGGGGTGGAAATTCAATAAAAAAAAACTTTTTACTATCGATTGGTCCAATTTAAGCAACTACAGTTGATTTTTTTTTAATTTTGCCAATTCTGTACAGAATATCCTGACTGACATTTTTCGATAAGAAAAAATTGAAATTTGAGATGTGTTCCTCCTATTCTTCTTAATTTTTTTTCAATTGTTTTTCGAACTCGGTTTACATTATTTTTGTCCAGATTTTGGTATTCTCAGCCCGCAAAGTGCGGGAGAACTCCTTCACTGCTTATTCTTGAGGGCCCCTTATCTTATGTAAGAGAAAAACTATATTAGATATTATTTCACGGGGGCCTCTGTTGTTGTTTTATTTCGATGAAATTTGTTCTGCAGTGTTAAATACTGGCCTTCTCCTTCAGGTGACCCAATGATAAGTTAAGAAAGTCTGACATCATCAAATCCGCGGCAAACATTTATGCATTTTGACTTCCAAAATCTTAATGGATTTTGTTTGGCTCTAGTTCTGAAGAAATCACAGATTCAAAAAGATAAAAATTTGCGAGAGTTATGTGATCTTTTCAACCATTAAGAAGCCAGATTTTATTCAATGAAAAATTTACAAACGTTATTTTATCTTGAAAACAACTTTTGTTCAAGGGAAAAAAATATCGTTGGAGTAAATTTTTAACAGTTTTTTTCTTATTGCATAACCATATTGGCTGAAAAATATTTTTTTTTGTATTTTTTCCCAAATTTTAGAACATATACAGCTATAGTTTAATTTTTTTGATTACATCATCCGAGATATTTCAACTGTTACAAAAATTGAACTCGATGGATATTTGTCAGATTTGTTGTCGTTTTTTTATGTTTCAAAACCTTCTTCAGGCGGGGCTTATTTTTCGTCTCTTCTATCTTACCAAGTTTTTTTTTCTTGTTACTCTTAGAGCAAACTGTCAATATTTTTCATGAAGCATTTCAAATAATGAAATTTTTGCCGTAAGCTGAAAACCGGTTACTCCAGGGGCATATTGAGAACTCCCCCTGGGGCAGTATAAGCAGCATTGATCGAGACACGATTGGCGTTTGCTGCCGAGGAATCTAGCAACGAATTTATCTCGATGAAGTCAACGGAAGAATAGAGCTACAACTTGACTTGTTTCATCTGACGATTTGGCCTAGCAGCGATTGGCGCGCTCGATATCCCCGGTATTAGATTTCTCACGCGTTAAACAGAGAAAGCAATAGCCTTCACTCCATTTTCACTCTGATTAGCTGTCATTCTTATGGAAATCTGTGTAAGAGTAAAGAGCAAGCTTTATTCTTTTTAGCAGGCCCAAGCCCAAGTGGATGGTGTCAGAGAGATAATCAGTGGCCCAACCGTCAGATGTAGGAACTAGTCAAGCTGTAGCTCTATAATTCAGTTAACTACATCGAGTTGAATTCACTGCTAGATTATACGGCAGAAAACGCTCATCGTGCCCCGATTGATAGTGCTCTGTTCGCCCCCAGTCAAATTTAAGTAAAAACGCGTTTGAAAATTGATTAAAGTGAAAAATTAAAAGTTTAATGATGGTAAAAGTTGAGAAACAATATGATTATAATGTAGCAGTGCGTACATTATAGATCAAGATGATTTAAATGTCATAAAAGCTTATTTTGTTTTGCTGAAAAATTATAATATTTCTGTCCCTTGAGAACCTAGCTGGTTTTATTTAAATATTTCTGCAAAGAAGATGAGAAGATTTCTTTTTTGGTGAAAAATTAACACTACAGGAAGTACGAAACAAATCCTCATGAAAATAATCTTAGAAAAAACGTACTTTTGTAGAAAAGAGGAGTGCTTATTATGCCCCGGGTGCTCGTTATGCCCTTATCTCCCCTACGCCGAGCAAAATTCTGCAACCTAACATTATAAGCATAAAAATGTCACCGGAAATTTTCTTAAACATCTACACATTCTTTGATCCGTATGAAAAAAGTTTAAGCTGGAGTTATACACAAAAAGTAGAACAAAAGCGCACCTTTTAAACCAGAGGAAACTGTGAATCAGATTTTTTTCCAAGCAATTTCAATTCTTCACCGGCGTTTATGCTGCAGCTCCACATGACAATGCCTATGCATGGGATGAAAAGGCCAATTTTCCACGGAAAAATGCCTTTCACCTAGTGTTTTGTGCTTCAAGTAGGAACACCAACATCAGAACTTTGTCTCGAACGCCATATCTATATCTACGCTTTTGAATGGTTTCCTTGAAGACGGCAGCATGGCCGATGTGCTATCAACCGGATACTGGAAACCACATTAGGAAGATTCACGTTTAGATTTTTTTAATTTTTATTTAAGATAAATTTCAACAGTTTTTGAAATGTCTTGTAAAGTGTTAAAAAACCTTTTATCTACACATTTTTAATGGATAAGTTTAGTAGACATTTAAACTCAGCTGAACTCATGATACGGATTCATGCCTCGGTTTCTCAGAAGGTGCTAGCTAATCAAACAAAAAGCTATTCCACCAGGAAAAAAATCTTCATGCCTCATAGAATTTGAATAGTGAAGGCTCTGTTACGTGTCTTACGCAATAATAATCACTGTTTGCTTCAAAACGTCTAAAAAGGATTTTTCTCCGTTCTTAAATTTAAAAATTCTTAATCCAAAGGAGAAGTGAATCACTCATAAAGTCCTACTTCACCCATCCACAAGCGTTATTGAACCTGCGCAAATTTTCGAGAGGCAAAAAATTTATTCCATTTGAATTGACTTGTCCGCCGTTTTAAGGGCACACTATATTATTTCATCAAAAATGAATGAGCCGCACCGCCGGTTTTGTTGGGTACCCAGGATACTTGGTCCCCGGAGCTGACGCCTTTTCGGTTCGTTTGATACGTACTGCTTTTCAGGACCGAAATTTTGATGCAGTTACTTCAATAGCAACAAGTACATGAATATGACAAAATAGCCACGACATTAATTGGATTTTCATTTTCGGGGAAATAATTCTCTTTAGGTTTGTTTTATGAATGGCTTTTTTGGTTTCTTCCATTCATGTACTGTTTTGGTGAACTGGAAACATTTTCACTATTATTTTGAAAAAAAAAACGAATTCAGTATCAAAATATCTTCAATCAGAATATTAATGACCGATGACATTCAATTTACGAAAATAACCTCAAACTTCAACCATAATTGGCAACCTTACAAAGAAAACTTAATCTATAACGTCTATCTTATTTCGAAATCAGAATCAAAAATCTAATTGATCGAAAATCTGGTTCTGATTCTTAAAACTGGAAACGTAAATTTTGAACTTGAACTTGAAACTTGAAACTTGAAACTCAAAACTTGAAACTTGAAACTTCAAACTTGAAACTTGAAACTTCAAACTTCAAGCTTGAAACTTGAAATTTGAAACTTGAACATAAAAATTGAAACTTGATACTTGAAACATGAAACTTGAAACTCGAAACTTGAAACTTGAAACTTGAAACTTGAAACTTGAAACTTGAAACTTAAAACTTGAAACTTGAAACTTGAAACTTGAAACTTGAATCTTGAAATTTGAAACTTGAAACTTGAAAATTGAAACTTGAAACTTGAAACTTGAAACTTGAAACTTGAAACTTGAAACTTGAAACTTGAAACTTGAAACTTGAAACTTGAAACTTGAAACTTGAAACTTGAAACTTGAAACTTGAAACTTGAAACTTGAAACTTGAAACTTGAAACTTGAAACTTGAAACTTTGAGCTTGGAACTCAGAACATTAAATTGTTGAATTGAACAAAATGCCGCAGCCCGTGGCGTAGAGGATAGCCTTCATGTCTTCTAAGCCTGCGGGTGTGAGATCGAATCCCGATCACGGCATACATAGTACACTTTCTGTGGGTTGGTGGTTTTAGCATTTGTAAGATGCTAGCCATTATATCCTCGAGAGATGTACGCTTAGAGTTCAGAAAAAGGAATCTCTTCGAGGAAACATCAAGTTTCATTGAGATCCTGTATGTGTTTGTGTTCGTTAAAAAAAAATGAATTTATTATCGTGAGAGAGTGTGTGGTATCATGTGCCACTTATTTTCTTTGCTTCATAATTTCTTTATTATAAAAGATAGAATGAAAAAATGAGAAGATTTTTTTACATTTTTTTATGTATCATCAGGCAATTTTTTTACTTTAGAAAAATTAATTTCCTCGAGTTCTGTCTGTTTTCAAAAAAGTTTTTTCTTTGGATTTTGAAACATTCTGGGGGATCGTGGGCCACGAAAATAGACTAGATAATGTGCAAAGTTTATGAGTTGACCCAAAACTGAAATTAAATAATTTATTTAATTAGTTCAAACCAATTTCAGATGAGTAAATAAAAAGAGAGTTGTGTATGATCGATTCATTCCAAAAAATTGGCTCGCGAACGTTTCGACAAAATTTCTTATACAGGGTGGACAAAATATTTTTCATAACTCTTCATAAGGCGTAAAAAAACTTAACAGATAGGTAAAACGTATGTTAAGTTCTGAATGTATCTGAAAACTTGAAAATATAGTCGCCCCAGAATTTTCCACAAGCTATGATTTGCAAATTTGTGGCGTTCGAGTGACTTATTGATGTTTCATCAAAAATTTCTTTTCCAAATGAAAGAACATGAAGAAACGACGATCCCGTTGCGTTGTTGTTTGTATACAAGTCGTGCTTTTTTCGTCATTTTTATTCGTTTATTTTAAAGTGTTAAAAAGAACTTTAGTGACTAATTTTGTATTTTTTACCTTCGCTAAGTGAGTCCAAATAAGTTCCTGGTGATTGCGCGTCTCTATAAAGTGCCCGTGATCCATTTTCGGCGGGGGAAATTCCAATCGATTTGGTCCCCGCCACTTAGTCGGCCATCACTACTGTTGATGTTTTGAAATTTTTAAGGTCCCCGTACACGATCAAACAAATCGACTGTTTAAGCACTGATCCAAATCATCGTTTGGAATTTTAATGATTCTTCGCTCAAAATTTTTTCCAACAATGAGTGCTAATGACATGTCGTGCAATAAATGGATAACGATAGCATCAAGTGTCAAGGCTTTTGCGATATCGTCGTTCACTTGAATGTACCAAGTTCTTAAAGAACGCCACCTTGAAACGCCTTATGGTGTGTTATGAATCCGTGTACCGCGATTTGCGTGAAAAACATTCCGCTGTGCTTGCCGACGTCCAAACTGAATTCGCGAAGTTCAACGCCAGCCTGGAAAAGATTTCTGGAACTTGTCCAAACATTTCTTCGACCAAAGTTAGCCCTTGGCCGAAGCTTGATAGCCAATCGGTTAAACGACGTCGCATGGATTACCCTCTTAAAACCCCTCACGAGCCAATTATGACTCCAGCAGTTGGTACAAGGGCAACAACGTTTAAGAGCATCGCGACTGTTGCACCTCCGGAAAAAAGTTTTGGATTTACTTAGCCAGACTTCACAATACCATGATGGAAGCTGATATCGAGGACCTTGTCAAGGAATGCCTATCCTGCGATGCTGCTGAGGCACACTTTTTGGTAAAAAAAGACTCCGACTTATCCCACTCAAGTCGGTCTCTTTTAAAGTCGGCGTTGACTTAAGCCTTAAACCCGCGGCATTAGACGCTAGCACATGGCCTGCTGGAGTGCTATTCTGAGAGTTCGAGGATTCTGGGTAAAAAAACCTGTTCAGGCAATCTTTCCAAGTCCGCCATTTCTAAAAGGCTATCACAAGCCAAGCTACACCGACAGCTGCACCCAGTCGATTAACTCCTACTGTGGGAACTGGTACTCCGGGGTTCTAACCCCAGCTTCTATTAGCGATTGATCCTCAGTTCACCCTACCCCTTCGACACGACGACGACGACCCTACATCTGCTCTTCTTCGCACCGACAATGGTTCTTCACCGGGACCGTGCTACGCCCACTTGTTCTTCAGCACGCTCTTTTCCGAACCTCGAAAATGTTGCAACTTGTACAAGGCCTTCAGCACCGGGACGCAACGTATCAGGTCTAACGGAGACCCTTTTGCCCTTCGACTCAGTCGTGCTGTTTCCTGCCAGCGTCTTCAGTCGTCCCGGCCCTGAGTTCGTCTGTGGCGCAGGGGTTCTCCAGCCTTTGGACTCAGGCAAGTAGGACACTCCCGACCGGTTTCCTCCGCCTGATGGTACTCTCTTTTCCAGTGTTCAGGGATCTAGCTCTGCTTTGGAAACTTTTGACTCAATAACCTTGTACTACCAGAACGTTGGAGGTATGAGCTCGTGTCTAGCGGACTATCTGCTCGCAAGCTCATGTTGCTGTTATGACATTGTCGCCTTCACGGAAACATGGCTGAACGACCGTACTCTTTCGAGCCAGATATTTGGACCTTACTATTTAGTGTTTCGTTGCGATCGCAGTCCACGTAATAGCAAAAAGACCATCGGTGGCGGAGTGCTGATTGCCGTTAAGTCAGATTTCCCAGCATTGCTCATCGAAGACAGTTCCTGGAGTGATCTGGAACTTGTATTGATCCACATCCTACTTATCTAAAGTTAGCTCTCTATGTGCACCCGAAGATGACATTCTAGTGATTGGTGACTTCAATTTGCCCGGTTTGAAGTGGTGCTCCAACCATAGTAACTATCTCTATCCGGATCCAGTACGCTCAACTTTTTCAACCCTTTCGAACGCCATACTAGACTCCTTGAGTACAGCGACTTTGCGGCAGATTAACAGCGTGACAAACAAAAACGGTCGTATGTTGGATCTCTGCTTTGCCAGCGATGGGACTCGTGTACCGTCCGTTGTTTCGGCTCCCGCTCCGTACCTTAAATCGGTACACCATCATCCTGCTCTATTGGTTTCACTCGATGTCACTAGACTTGCTCCTGTCGCAAAATAAGCACCCTTCTATCTTGACTTCAAGAACGCCGACTTTGACGAGATTTCTCGTACCCTGGTTTCCATCGATTGGGAATCTGAGCTCGACTTATCTAATCCCAACGCTGCGGCCGAAACCTTCTCGCACATCTTGAGTTACGTTATCGATCGTCACGTGCCAAAACATACTACTGAAAAGAATATACGGACTCCTTGGTTCACGACTGAACTACGACGACTAAAGACGGCAAAGAGATGTGCCCTTAGAAATTTTAACAAATCAAGATCCTCCTATACTAAGGTCATTTATCGTAGACTAAATTCTGTTTACAAAAAAGTCAACAAATGTTGTCACCAAAACTATCTAGCTCAAGTTCAGCGTGATCTCAAGTCCAGACCAAAATCGTTTTGGAAACATGTTAAAAGTCAGCGGAACGAACCTGGTCTGCCAAACCAAATGTTTCTGGATGACAATACGGCGAACTCTGATCGTGGAATCTGTGATCTCTTTGCCGAAAAATTCTCGTCTATCTATAATACAGCATTGACATCCCCTGAACATCTGGATAGTGTAGTCAGGAATATTGCGCCACTGGGCTTCTCTATAAACAACATTGTGGTTGAGGATGCAGTCATCTCAAAAGCAGCAGCTAAGCTCAAAAATTCTTTCTCGACGGGTCCGGACGGAATACCTGCTACTTTTATCAAACGTTTCCTGCCTGTTTTGCTGACTCCTGTTAGGCTTATTTTCCAAGCTTCGCTTGACAGAGCCATCTTCCCCTCACTATGGAAGGAGGCTTACATGTTTCCGGTGTATAAAAAAGGTAACAGAAGAGATGTCAACAACTACCGGGGAATCTCGGCATTATGCGCAGTAGCCAAACTATTCGAATTGGTGGTCTTGGATCCGATTTTCTTGTCCTGTAAGAATATTTTTTCCGACGATCAACACGGATTCTTTCCCAAGCACTCCACGACAACTAACCTTCTGACGTTTACTTCTTACGTGCATGAAAGTTTTGCTGCGAAGTCGAAGTCTATTGACACCGATTTGTCTGCGGCATTCGACAAAGTCAACCACGATATTGCCATTGGAAAGCTCGAACGCCTGGGTTTCTGCGGAACTCTTTTTGACTGGTTCCGGAGCTACCTATCAGGACGTAAATTAACAGTTCGCACGGAGGACTCTTTCTTCAGACAATTCTCTGCTTCTTCTGGTGTGCCTCAGGGAAGCCATTCAGGGCCGATTATCTTTTTAATCTACTTCAACGATGCGCTCTCACTCCTCGACGGCCCAAAGCTATGTTATGCTGATGACCTAAAACTATTCTACAACATCAACGGCCAGAACGATATTGATTTCCTACAAAATCAATTTCACCTCTTCGCACACTGGTGTGATATAAACTGCCTGCCTTTGAATCGCAGTAAATGTGCAGTCATCAGCTTTTCAAGAAAGCGGCAGCCTTTTTCTGCTGAATACTTCCTCGGAGATGAGCCAATCGCACGCGTAGAACACATCAATGATCTGGGTGTAATTCTAGACCGTAAGCTGGAATACAGGACACACACAAACTACGTTGTCGACAAAGCCTCGAGAAGTCTTGGATTCTTGTTTCGAGTGTCCAAGGACTTCAAGGATGTGTATTGCCTGAAAAGTATGTATTGCAGTATAATGGGGCCGAACGGATCGAGGCTATACAGCGGCGCTTCCTGCGATTCGCCCTTAGACACCTGCCTTGGCAAGACCCGTTTCACTTGTCAAGCTATGAACATCGATGCCGTCTCATAGACATTGACACTCTTCAAGCCCGCCGAAACGCAACACGAGCTTCCTTCGTCGCCGATCTCTTGACATCGCGAATTGACTGCCCCATGCTCCTAGAAGCCATTCCTCTAAGTGTGCGACCCCGTGGACTTAGAAATCAAGATCTTCGATTGGGAACATACAATTCGTTCGAACAATTATGGAGCTAATAGCGCTATCATCGGTGTAATGAAAACATTTAACCGTTTTTCTGAGCACTTCGACTTCGACGTTTCGAGACATGTTTTCCGTAGTAAAGTTTTAAGTGTATTGAGAACCCTGTAATAGTACTTTTTTATATTAATTTTAAGTCATCATTTGGACCAATATGTGTTCCGTTGATTTGTAATCTATATATATAAAAATGAATTTCTGTCTGTCTGTCTGTCTGTCTGTCTGTCTGTTCCCAATAGACTCAGAAACTACTGAACCGATTTGCGTGAAACTTGGCAGGTGGGAATATTGGAGGCCGGGGAAGGTTCCTATTATGGTTTGAGACCCCTCCCCCTAACAGGAAGGGGGGGGGGGAGGGGCCTCCCAAACAATAGACTATTTTTTGCATAACTCGAGAACCAATCAAGCAAATGGTATCTAATTTGGCGTGGGGTGGTATTTGGGGTCGGGGAATATTTCTATAAATATAAGGTACCCCTCCCTTCTCTCAGTGGGGTGATAGGAAGGGAGGAGGGGGGCTACCTTACAATTTTTCATACAACTCGAAAACTAATCAAGATATTGGAACCAAATTTGGCATGGTAAGGTATTTTGATACGAAAAAAATGTTAATGATTATTTGAGACCCCTCCCTCTTTCCAGTAGAAAAGGGGAGGGGGCCTCTTTCATATTTTTATACATAACTCAAAAACTAATAGAGTAAAGTGGGGCAAGAGTACGCACTTAGTTGTGTATTTATTGTATCTCTTCAAAGAACAAAGTATCGATCATAGTAATTAAACCAAATTAAAGTAAGGCTCTTTACCTTGATTGTATGACGCAAAAAGTTTTGATTATGTTTGTAAACATTGATAAAAAATCATATTTTTCAAAAATTACCAAAGCGTACTCTTACCCCACCAGTGGGGTAAGAGTACGCATGAGGTGGGGCAAGGGTACGCATATAATAAGCTCATTGTATTCCATTCTAGTCCGGTGTAAATGAGGTCTTGAATCATTATAATCGTTTGTTAAACAAAACAAAACCTTTATTTCATAAACAATAGTTAAAATAAAACAGTGATTTTATGGGTAACGCTGTTCGCTTCAGCAAAGGCAAAGGCAAAGCGACGCAAATCACTGAAAGTCAGACCGTAAAAAGCACTGTGCAGCGCTCTGCAGTGATTTACGAGATCCTCTGACTGCTGAGGAGTAAAAACTGAAGTGAATTGTCCATGGCTTTCAGCACCGAATCCGTGGTCGAGAAAAATGATTGTTATTCACATTTCAATACAAAAATATCTTCTGTTGATTATCTTCTTAAGGCGTTTACACAAGGTTGATTCCGAAGTCCCTAGGCTTTCAGCAATCTGGCGCTTCGATTCTCCGTCCTTCATCCGCTGCCTGGCGTTTTCCAGCATCTCCGGAGAGCAAATCTTCCGGCTAGTTTTTCTTTTGTACGTCCTGATTATTGAAAACTTGATTATTCTTTGGGGTAGCATTCCAAATGCTATCAAAAAGACGAAGGAATCCAACGCGTACTCTTGCCCCACCAAACCTGCGTACTCTTGCCCCCTACGACCATTTGTGAAAAATGCTAAAAGTGCTAAATATTTCGATCATATCCTGGCATGCGTGTTCCACAGATTTAATCTATATTAATTATGTGTCCTTTGTCACGTATGCAGATTTGATTAGCGAATTTCCACGAAGCGTGATAATGTTTCCAAATACGCATAAAATTACATAAAAATTGGAAAAACTAAAACTTATCTCATTTCTCCGACGTGCGCGAACCAAACCACAAACAAAAAACACATATGATCAGCTGACTCGATGACCTGTCAAACCGGTACAGTGTTGCTAGTTTCAGTGTTGTCGTTTACTGTAAAAGCCTAGTGCGTACTCTTTCCGCCTGCGTACTCTTGCCCCACTTTACTCTAAAGCAAATGGAACCAAATTTGGCATGGGAGGGCATTTGGATACGAAAAATATGTCTATGATTATCTGGGACCCCTCCCTCTTTCCAGTAGGGAGATATAAAGGGGGAGGGGGCCTCTTTTATAGTTTTTATATAACTCAATAACTAATTAAGCAAATGGAACCAAATTTGGCATGGGCGGGTATTTGGGAACGTGACATATTTCTATGATTGTTTGAGACCCCTTCCTTTTTTCCGGTGGGGAGAAAAGAAAGAGGGAGGGAAGTTTCATACAGTTATTAGCATATCTCAAGAACTACAACAGTAAATGAAACCAAATTTGGCATGGAACGATATTTGGGTACGAGAAATGCTTCTATAAATATTTGGTATCCCTCACTCCTTCAAAGAGGTGGATGAAAAGGGGGAGTAGAGGTCTCCCTTACATTTTTCAGTATAACTGGAGAGTTGATCGATCAAATTGAACCATATTTGGCATGTGAGGGTATTTGGATACGAGAAATGTTTCTATTATAAATTGAGGCTCCATTTTTTTTTTACTAGCAAGATATAAAGGGGGAAAGTGAGGCTTCCATACAATTTTTTTTGCAGAGCTCGAGAATTAATCGAGCAAATGAAACCAAATTTGGCATCAAAAATTATTTTAGTACGAAAAATACTTTTTCTATGTGAAACAATTCCTTTCTTGCAGTAGGATGATAGAATTGGGAATATAGAACGGGAAGAGGAGGCTTAAATTTAACTTTTTTTTTTACAAAATCCGAGAAATGGACAAAACTTAACATGGAAAATCATTTTGGTATGATTCCTACGATTATCTGACACACTTTCAGTGAGTAGGTGCAAAAGAGGAGGGAGGTGAGTCCCAATACAATGTTGTTAGCATGAGTTCTCAACGAATAAGTTCTAACGAAGCCAACAAATGGACACAAATATGACATGGAAAAGTAATTGGTTACGATATATGTTTCTACGATTGTTATAGATTATAGACCCTTACGCTTTACAGTGTAGAGAGGGGCAGAAAGGGAGGAGGCTCCATATACATTTTGTTGTAAAGCTTAAAAACTTCTTCAACCAATGGAACTGTATTTGATATAAGAGGATTTTTGGGAACGAAAAAAATGGGTATGAAGTTATATTAAAGATCACGACCTCCATTCAGCAGGAGGTGAAGGAAAGGACAGGGGGAGGGAGCTCTCTTATCAGTTTTTTAGCATAAATCCAGAACATATCAAGCAAAAAACAACCATATTTTATAAGTTAGATTTGTTTGCGTACGATTAATTTGAGACCCTTCAGGCAGATTAAAGTTATCAGATCTTTAAAACAAATTAATAGAGCAAGATTCAGAATATTAGTTTAAGTTATCTTTGTGTAGCAATTCAAAACTCCAGCTTCAGCTCTCATTTTATAGTGGTTGCTTATGAATTATGTTATAATTTCATTTAAAATAATGCCAATAAAACCAATGAAATTTTTTAATTGAATAATTTATGAAAATATAATTTGATTTTGAAAGGTGTAGCAAAGCACACCGGGTCAGCCTAGTAAATAAATAAATAAATAAATAAATAAGATCATAAGCGCATGAACATATTTTATTTAGGAATTTCAGGTTCCCCATCGATGCAATAAGCGGGTGCTTGTTAAATTATGTATGTAATATTTTTAATTTTTTTAAACTTGATATATAAAAGCAGCATATGATGCGTATTTAAAGTCAACAACATGAAGGACAACATGCTTTTGCAAAGCGACGCCGATGACAGTAGGATTGAGATTTTGATCTCATCACGCATCTGAGATATTCAGACCCAAGTAACACCGATTGTTTTATAAGACTGCCCAAGCCTCTTATGAAACCAAAACTTGGTCTAGTAGCTTGTTATAAAACTTGGTTTGTTACTTGGGGATTGGTCCACGTTTACCCATTACCCACGCAAAATTTGATGTTTTTTAATTCGCCGATTTTTATTTATTATTCTATAGGAATTTAAACCCATTAAGGTCATTTTCTCCTCATATTTATTTTTATCGCCTGAAGTTATACAAAGTTGTTTACATCAGAAATTCAAGCATTCATTTTTATCCTTAGTTTGATTTTTTTTAATGTTGTTGATGTGTAACCAAGATTTTTTCACAAATTCAAATATTGAAAATCTTAATTTAATTAAATTAAGGACTTTCTTAAAAGCATTGTTCAATATATACCCATTAACTTTCTATATTTCAAATCGTCAAAATTAATTCTAGTACACCAAGGTTTTTTTACACGGTTTTTTAAGCAGTTTTTTTACACGGTTTTCGGGAATTAACACGGTTTTTTTACGCGGTACGTATATCAGTGTAAAAAAAAACCTTACTATATTCGAATTTTCCAATCATCTTGTTATTCAAATTAATTTTCGATTGATGTTCAACTTGTATCCAAAAGTGTTCATAAAGTTTCGTTATAAGCTTGCTGAAGACAGAAAGGAAATCCAGAAGGAAGCACCTGCGGAAAACGAAATATTTCTGCTACGCTTGCCAATAATCATCGGCTGAAAGTTATTGTTTCAATCTCACCTGGCCACGTGGACTTCAGCAGACGGAGCCGGATGCCGGAAATCTGAGCTCATGAAACGTGCCCAACAAATCGGTTTCAGCTAGTACATATTGCCGGTTGGCTTTAGCAATTTGTAAGGGTATAGCGTCCTTTTTTTGGTTATTGAACTTTCATATTTTTTAAGATCAATTTTTTAATTAAGTAAAGTTCTGTTCTGACAAAAAAAAATATCATAAGGATAAAAATTTTTCCCGAAAAAAAGTACAATCACCTTAAAACAACATTACCAAGGAATGAGAATGAATGTGTCCCAGGTTTGAATCAAAGCGACTCTGTTGGGTTGTGGGAATGTCTGTCATCAACATCTGAACGATTATGCAGAGGCACGTTTCCGATTTTGAAGTAGGGTGAAGGAGTAAAATCGAAGGGGTTAATGAAAGAAAGTTTTCTTGGTAGTCAGTGAACTTGAAAAAATGATTGGAGTAATTTTTTTCTGTGAAACAGTAGCAGGTTGTTTCGGATTTCTAGAAAAATCATAGTACTGACAAAAGTATTTCATCACAATCCTTTGACCGAAAGTTTATCCAACAAAATTTGTTCTATGAGGGTGTCGCTCAAAATACTTGACAAAAGTTAATTTTGTGCACTCCCCCGCATCTCCAGAGATAAGTCAATTTGTTTTAAAAGTTATGTCTCAGTAAACTTTCACCCAGAGTTGATTACACTCATTCTTGTTCTTCAGTTTAGATTAGAAAGGTAAAACTATTCTGTGTAACCTCCTTAACAATCTCCGAAGGGGGGGACAATCTTGCCAGCATGGAGCCTCAACTTTCGGGTAATGTTTTCTTGTTAGCGTCAATTATTTAGCCATTATAGTCCGGGCTGGTTCGTGTTCTGCAGTGCATAAAATGAAGGGCGCGTCGCCGTAAAGTTCAACAAAATTTGCTACACGGCAACGCAATCTGGACTAAGGGGCTATTAAAACTTTTAGTTAGACAATAGTTGTCCTCTGATTGCGGCAACTTTACTAAATTTAAACATTTCAAAAGAGATACATCTTGATAATTTTTAGCAAGTTAACTCATTGATTTCATCACTTCAAACAAGTTCGATGACAACTAAGTAAGGTGCTGATTCATCCTTTTGAACATGTTTTCTACTCGTGAGAATAATAAAGTGTTTTTTTTTCTACCAGCAACGGAGGAAATTGATTATTGCTTATTACCTCCCATGATCTCACGTCACGGCTATCAAGCTATCGAAGATGTTGTTAACAAGAAGCTTTGCATTTTGCAACTTCGGAAAACACTTTTGATCATCGGTCAATTATATGTTAATTGTTTGGCAATCATCGTTATGATTATATCTCCGTTTCAGTTGTATGCCGACTCGGTAGTTCTCTATCATAGTCAAATAATTGGTATAAACTGGTCCAGAAATTTAAAGCACTCTTTCAAAATAATATAAAAATATTGTTTAATTAAATTTTATTGATTTTATCCGTATCATTATCTGTGTCCTACCCAACACTGTACTCTTATTTGATGAAAATCTTTAACCATAACCAGATTTTGCACTTTTCTTCAAACTGGACTCGCAAGCTTCTGCACAATTGCAACCTTTCTAAATTTTTCTAAATATGTCATCAGCTGGTTTTATGTATTCTCCTAGCTTTGCTTTTGGTCAAAGCCCAAAAACAGAAGTTTTGGCTTTTTTACCACCCTAGTGTGTCTTTGGCGTAATGAAATGATGCCAAATCGGGCCAAATATGATGGGGTCCACCATGCTGCTTGATCATCGGCAATAAACGCTTCTGAAGGCATTCCTTGATTTAGTTCTGGGTGTTCATTATTTTAGATGTGACGTACGGGCTTGATTTTTTGCTGCACCCATAAATTGCCTGCCCCACCATCACCTTTTTGCCAAATTTTTCGGTGAAAATGGCCGTCTTCGTTTCGGGGATATCCTTGTCCTTGCGTACAGTGAAGTATTGTGGCACAGGAAGGGTTTTATATTCCAACTTCACATACGTTGCATCGTCCATGATAATACACCCAGAACTTTTGCAAAATATTGAATCATACAGTTTCCGGGCTCTTGGATGGACAGAAGCGGCTTGATTTGGGTTCCTCTTTAGGTTTCTTCTGCTTCCGGTACGTCTTGAGTTCAAGCCGCTCTTTAGCACGCATCACGTTAGACTTCGAGGGTCCCGACTTTTCTCGCTACATTCTGAACGGAAGCCAATGGTTTTCTGTTTGTAGGGATACCCTGACCTTTTTGTCGATAGCAGGACTTACAGGTCTAGATTTTCGACCATTCCTCGGTTCAAATGTACAATGTTAACCATATTTTTTAAATAGCTATCCGTACCGCTTCGACGCTCATATCCACTTCTTTGGCCAGTTTTTTCAATGAGATTCTACTCACAGTACACCACGATGTGCACTATACCTACTTTTTCTCTTCTCCGGAGTAAGGCCGATGACATAGCGAATGCGATGCGATGCTAACCGGCGAATGCGATTGAATGAGGCGAACCACATTTGATGAAAATTGTATGTGAATAGCTTAAACCTGACATACTCAACGCGGCGAAGCAGATGTCATTTTGTTTCGCCGCTCAAGTTCGCATTGGCTGCGTCCGTAAATTCGCATCGCATCGCACTCACTATGTCATCGACCACGCATTTTTTGCGTAGTCACGAACTAAATTTATTTTTGCGTTATCACGTTCAGGCATGTGTAAACCAAAGGACGCAGCCAGTAGACTTCGAAAAAAAAATTATTCGATTCATAATGACCGTAAACATTAGGTATGCTTATAACTTTTGAATCAGTCTATATGATGTGTAGTGCCTTCTTAACGTTTCTTGTGAAGTGATTGCACTAGGTTAAGGGCATTCCCCAACAAACATTTTTTCACTGAACAACCGCTGAAACATTATTTAGTTCTAATTTTAAATCAGCTATCTTGATGAAAGAAGGCAACCAAAATTCAGGGAGAAGCTGCTGTTCAGCTCTTAAAACATCGAGATTTGGAGAAATTAATCAGCGAAGTTGCCATAAAACGTCAATCGACGGATCAA
This sequence comes from Uranotaenia lowii, assembly GCF_029784155.1. Taxonomy (NCBI): domain Eukaryota; kingdom Metazoa; phylum Arthropoda; class Insecta; order Diptera; family Culicidae; genus Uranotaenia; species Uranotaenia lowii. The sequence goes on from NC_073693.1 coordinate 251,600,154, forward strand.
CGAAAAAAAAAAACAAAATAAAAAAATAATGATGACCGATGTATGCCCCGATGTTTGCCAGCTATTTTTCCCCCTCTCTTGATGTTTTTGCTTCATTGAAACTTGTCTCGAACTTTAAACATTCGACTTGTTGGTCTCATGCCACAGAACGCAGAACCAACTTTGAATTCTGTGGAGCATAAGAAAAGTGTCGTTCTGCGACCGAAATATCTCCCCAACAAGGTCAATTTCACATGAAGAAATTGAAATTTAAATGCTTCAAAAATAAAAAGATTCATTCGCTATCATGCATTGGTTGATCACTGACAACAGCAGAAAGTTTGCTGAAGTAGCTGAAAGTCGCTTTTCGAAGATACCCTTGACACATTCCACGCGCTTGTACCGCTCAAAAGTGATTTTTATCCGTTCGCGTATCAAAAAAATCTCAAAATTGTCTATAATTTTGATAATTTGAATCACACATTACCATAGGAAAAAGAGAAAAAAATTATTTTACACATGTTTTAGATGATTTTGAAAATCAGTTTTTTTGTTGAAAAAAGCTGTGTTTTTGACAACTTTTACAAAATCATTAATTTTAATATATGCATGATTTTTTTTGGAAATATTTTTAGTATGTTCAGAAGGCAAAAAACACGGCTTCATTTTGTAGAAAAAAGAATTTGTTTATATCCAATGTAGTTGGTTTGAAAAGCAAACGAAAACAGTCGCAAATGAGTGAATTCACGTCACAAAAAAAAGAGAAGTTTTTAATTTTACGAGAAAACTCTGACTTTTTTTAAATACAAAATGAGGGTTTTCTTTGAAAATGATAAGAAGATTCTAAAACTCTAAAATTTGTAGAAATCGGTTGGAATCTAGCTGAGTTAGAACAGCGCGAATGAGTGAATTCACGTCACAAAGTTTGATTTTTTGTTAAATTTTATATGAAAAATGTGCTCTGAAAGCTCTTTTGACCCTCCAGATGGTCGGATTTTTTACAAATCGAGCATAATTTAATAATTTCATTATTTTCAAATTAAAATACAAAAAGATTGAAAAAAAAAATTAAATTTTTTTTTTGTGAATCTTTAAATGAAGACAGTAGTAATTTTAACATATGATCCCTCAATATGTTGCTATTCAAGTGCCAATCAAAATAAGGAAAAAGTAAGGTGCAGATACTAAAAATTTATGATTGCAAAAATCGGAACAACAAAATATCGCTTTTGGAAGTGTACATAAAATTTGAAGACTCCAAAGAATGGTTCAGTATAACCACAGTATAACTTTATATTTCGTGACGTGAATTCAGTCAACTACCCTGTTCTGTTTGAACTGAGTGAATTCACGTCACAACTTCAAAGAAGCATAACTTCGTTCGTTGTTGTTTAATCGAAAAGCTACGTACATCAATTTGTGGGTAATTATTTTCTTTACAACTCATTCGAAGACACCAATATTCTATTTCCACAGAGAGAACAGGAAATCAAAGATGTATGTACTAAAGTCCGAAATGGTTAATTCTAGCGTGAATTCACGTCACAAAAGTAATCGATCACAACAAAAACAATTTAAATTTTAAAATGACCAAATTATATTCATTTTGAGGGAAATTCAATTTGCGACCGTTTGCGACAATTTTTTTCATTTTCAAGTAAATTGGTTGACTTCTAGAATGATAACAGTGCAGAAAAGTCCGGAAAAGCGATTTCACGTCACGGTGGAATGTGTCCCTTGTACAACTAACGCCGAATGGTGTCAAAAATGGTTGGACAAAGGCTGAACAAGTTATTCTTCAACAAATTTTCCCCTACTTTCTACTGGCTGAAATAAAACTTCCTTACATGCTGAAACAGCGCTGAAGTAATTCTTTCTTCAGCCAGAAAGCTGAAACAGCAATCAGCACCTTAACACAGCATACGATCAGAGAATTGGCGTTTTTAATCAGCAAAAGTGTTTGTTGGGTTGCCTTCGGAACCGGGAGACAACCCCATCTTGAGATTACGCCCCATTGCGCCACTTATGAAGCCCGGCTAAAGCTGCCTGTTCGCCTGCTCAGATCAGCGCCATCTGTTGTTCGCTGTCGTGCTCGTTCGTCGACTGGGCCATTTCATGCATGTTGTGTCGATGATGTGTAGTCCGCTTCCTCTCCTCGCCAGCACTTTTTTGCACAGTTACCAAGTTGATTCTCAATTATCTTGAACTTCCCAGCAAACATGAAATCGTATCGGAAATGATAACTTAAACCGTTTACAATGGTGTTGCGAATCGCAATTCCTTCGATTCATGGTTCCCAAATAGCGATTTTTGCATTTTCTAGACTTGGATATGACTTTTAGTTAGTCGAATAACTTATGTTCTCCAACTTATTTCGAAACTTAAGTTGATAGAAACGGTCTTACCATATAACTCAAATAGTATGAAAACATTTGTGCGTAATTTTAAATGAATTTTTAGGAAAAACATCAGCTCAAAAATACCTCTTTAATGAACATGTATTTTTTCCAGCTTCCAACACTGGTGGTGTATTTCGATTGAAGTTGCATGCCAAGAAAAGGAACAAAATTAGTTTTAAATTTTTATTCAAAACCTAAATAAATATTCATTCTTTTGTCTTTCTAGTATTCCTTGATTTTTTGCCGAGTTTAACTGTAGGCATGAGTGTTAATTGCAATTTTTTTCTAATGAATGTACGCGTTTGAAATCGCATGTGAATTTAACAGTTGCACTAGAAAGGTGAGTTCATCTGATTTTCATACGGTGATTTCGAACATAATTGCCTCGGATGCAGATCGAAAAAAAATAACTAGGGTAAATGAGCCTAATTTCGCTATATTTTGTCAGAGGTTTTAGATTTGATATTATTGAGCCGAATCTTTAATACTTAGATATACAATTTTTTGGTAACTAAATTCCAAATTTTTTTCAGAACTCTGTTTTGATTTGAAATAATCATTTCAAGCCTTGATTTACGAAAAATATCATGTTTTATAAAGTGTGTCGAAGTTCCTAATATGGCACTAATTGTTCCTAATGTTAACATATGTGTGTTCCTAATGTTAACATATGAGGAAAAATGTATCCGCGTACCCAAATATTACACGTTTTGTTCCTGATTTTGCATATGGGTCTGTTTTTTTAATACTTTAAAAAGAAAAATCTTAAAACTCACCTTTTTATAAATATAACAACGTTTTTGGAATATGAATAGGGAAATAAGAACTATTTAAATCCTACACAATATTCCTTTACGCTAGTTTCGAAGAAAATAGTGAATATTGAGCTCATTTAAATTTAAACTTTACCTTTTCCAATGGATACATTTATTATATTTCAAAAAGTAGAAAATTCATTGTAATGGATACAAATGAGTTCAGTTAAACAGAGCATCATGCAACAGCATTGTTAGATGCAACATTTGGGTACCACAACACTTATTTAACTTTTATTTTAATATAATTGATTAAAATTATCATTTAATGATAAAAAAACGACGATGCCATAGTTTCTCAAATCGTGAGAGAGTTTTATGAAGTTTTTGAATCTCATAGAAAATTTGAAACATCGAAATTTTTACATTTTTGATGCCGTAAAAAACTTTACACAATGGGACGGATTGACCTAGTGATATTACCTACAAACTTTATATGGAACTTATTATCCTACATCAACACTGTTGGTGTATGAATATTTTTCGAACAATCATTTAATTTTTAAAAATAAATATTTTTAAAATTCCGTTACCAGTCTGGGCTAAAATGCATCGACATGCAAATCAATGGTTCACAGTTTAAATCTTGTTTCCATATGCTAGAATATGATGTAAAATTTTTGTAATATTATTTATCCCAGCTTCAGCACCCTTCTGCTTTCTTTTAAAAGAAAAAAATATAAACTTTAATTCTAACAAAATCTTAAATAACTGCAGATCGTGCTTCATGCGTAACGACATCACAAACATGTCAAAAACTTTTCAAAATTTGATTGTTTGATTTTTCATTAAGAACAAAGGTTTTTGCAACTTAGATACCCCTTTTTCTTAGTAGGGTGAAAATCGTATGTCATGTAAATTTAAAAATAACTGGTGAAACCAATTATTTTTCTGACTACGTTAATTTGATGTCCCATTAACCTTAAAACTTTTGATTTACAAACGGTAGGATTATCAGTGGACATTAGGGTTTAAGAAGCAATTGACAGTTGCGCGCGAGTGCTCACCCGGAAAGGTTCGTTTAATTCGCTAGCTCCGTGTGCTGGCTATTGGCTATTCAAATCGGGCGCAGGAGTGATTTTTTCGGAATCCTAATTTCACGGGAATGTATCCGAATGTTTAGAAAAAGAAAGATGGTCTGAAGTGTACGGTGAATTTCGTAGTGAACCAGTGAAATTGCTTTTAGAGAACGTCGGAGAAAAAATGAAAATGGCGACAAGTTTCAGTAGACTGGAAAATAAACTTGATTTGGGCGTGGTGCGAGTTGTTAAATTTAACTAGAGAAAATTGTGATATGATTGTTTTGATATCAGTGAGAGGAAGAACTAAGCAGAGCTAGGATGCGACATGTCGCGTGCTGATTGGAAAACAACAATTTGGTGAGCCCGTTCCATGTTTGTTTAATTATTTATTGCAGGGGTGAGCAACCTTTTGAACCAACGGGCCAATTTAATTTTGAAATTTTGTCGGCGGGCCGCACATAATTTTTTTTTATTAATTAGCAGCGCTTCACGTTATATTTTAGAAATCAAAATTTTGACTCAATGAAATCTGAAATAGGAAAGATAAAACAAATTCACTTGTTTAAAAACAGAAATTCAACACGACTTTTTAAATACCCCATATTAAAAAGGTATGAACATTCGTTCTTACAATATTCTTGTAAAAACCAATATAATAGCGCCAGCACTAAATTTTACTTCGGAAGTCCGGACTTCCGACTTCCAAAAGACTACAAACAATAGTGAAGTACTAGATTGTCGGAAGTCCGTGTTTTATTGCAAGTTCACCAGCGACGTCTCTAAAAATTTTATTTAGATTCACAATAGTACTATTTGTCATCACTTCCATTTTAAAAATTTTCTGGAACTTACCACAGTGATAACTAAACGTTTGAAAAATATAAATTCAAAGAAATCACCGTCTTCTTAGCGTTGGAAGTTAAATCGCTAATTGACTTTCTGTGATTTTTTTCCACAATTAAAACTTGTCCTCAAAGCCTTGATATTTTCTCTACAACCGGTAAATAACCCCGTTTTTAAATTGAAGTTCTGTATCGGATCATTGCATTGATATTTTGAAAAAAATTGTCGAAATCACAGAAAAATATTCAATTTCAGATATTATAAGCAACTATCTTAAAAACTAAATTCTTGATTCTGAAATTTTTATCCAGGTTTTTATAATTTTTAATCTAAGTAAGATATCATTGGGATACGATTTTTAAAGCTTTCTTAATACTTTGATAATGTGGAATAAGTTAATTATAAGTCAAATAGCTGAATTTAATTCGGCTTTTTTCCGATGTTTGTTATAAATTTTCTTTCAAATTACTGAAAAAAGCATCACAGATAATCGGAAAGACCTTTTGAATCGAATCACATAATTTCAGATATCTTTTGTTTTCATCAAGAACTAATAAATTTTGTCGATAACTTTTATGCCGGCTGATTCATGTTGGTAAAAAATCTAAAATCGTTTACCCAGGCCTCATTTTCAAACTTTCGTGATTTTCGTCAATATTACGAAATAAAAAATATTTCACAAGGTTTTGGTTTAATTTTTTTTTCAGTATTTGAATGCAAACAGAACAAGCCTTTTAGCCGAATTGGATAAAATAATTTAAAAAAAATCCGCTGAGCACATTTTTTTATCATTGGTACTACTTTATTTTAGCTTGAAACGAAAATAATGACTTCTATCACGGACTTCGCAATTCCTTTTATCATGTGTAGCTTCCGATTTTTGGCTGTTCTTCCGATTCACTTTGATGTTTTTTTGCTTTTCAAAGTGGTAAATAATTAGGAAAAATGTATGCTTATGTATATTAAAAAAAAATACAATATTACGTTATCCAATGAGCAATATTGCATTTATGCATTGAACAGAACATAATAAATGCTCGAAATGTCAGAAAAAAGTTAACAATATGACTGAGTGTGCGGCAGATAAGTGCATTGATCAAGTCATATAAATTTTCCAAACAATCCATTGTAGAAAAAAGTTTCAGGCATCAAAATTAGAAAAAAGCTTCGCGGGCCGCACAAAAGGGTCTCGCGGGCCACATGCGGCCCGCGGGCCGCGGGTTGCTCACCCCTGATTTATTGTAGTGGTGTTTTCCTTCGCTTTCTTATGAAGCGTTCGCATCTCACGGCCTACTTTGATATTTTCTATCCGTTTGCGTTTGTTTTTTTTTTTTTTTTCGTCAAGTGTTGAGGCTGTTGACTTAGCATAGGCTATTTTGATGCTGGTTGTGATAAATTTAGTCTTTTCAAATAATTAATTTTTACCCTCAGTTTTTTTTTGCAGACGGATGCAAATAGTAAAAATGTTCATGTATAAAGTTTTTTTTCATCATTTTACTTTTTCCCACTCCGTGAATCCCAGCAATAAAACATTTAAATTTTGATTTTTCATTCTACAAATGTGCGAGGTTATCCATTGAAAATTGTTGTAGATTGTTTAATTCAACAGTAACATTCAGAATTTGTGTTTGATTATCACTATGTGAAACGAAAAAAAAATCCTTATTTTCAAATCAAAACCATTTTGAATCATGAATAACTTTATTAAAATTCTAGGATGCTCCTAAAATTAATTATTTAATTGCAGCATGTGTTGGTGTTTTGAATTGTTCATTGAAATGTCGATATTCTTGGAGTTACATGTAAATGTAGCACAGGGCAGAGGAATGAATATCGAGTATGTTTTATGTGTTTTATTTCAAAAGTTTATCCTGATATATGATGTTTATTCGTTTACAAGTCGAATTCTGTTTGAATTTGTTTGAATTAATATTTTTTTAATTTGAGCTCAAAATTACTAATTTTTTACTACAAGTTTCACTACAGCTTTACCGTACTCAAGAAAAATCAAAATAAATCAAATTGTTTTATATTGTGCTTGTCAGTAACGATTTTAATTTGTTGACTTTCAGAATATTTCTAACATGAGTATTTTCATTTAAAGGGTTGGAAAATAATATAGGAGTTGTTTTTTATATACACTTTTGCTTTATTATTTCGACATTGTTAATGCATTATTAATTAAAATTTTATTGGACATCTTTATTTTTAGTTTAGTTCATTGATCAATAATATCGTTTTGTGCTTTTCTGATTTTTGATTTAAAAATTGTTCAATTAATTATCATTTATGTATATCAAAGTGAAAATTGTGTTTTGATGTCAATTGTTCTCAGTTTGTGATGTATTTCCTTTCGAAGAGTATTATATTTTGTTTGGTTTCTTCGTGTTATTGTTTTTCATTGTTTGAAAATATTTATCAAATTTTTTATAGTTGTTTCATGTTATAACATTTTTTTCTCTCATTTTTATTTACTATATAATACTTTTAAATGTTATATCGAATTAAATATCATATGCATTTACAATTTGTAACTAAATATTTTCTAGAAGGAATGCAACTGGGGGATAACCTAAAGAAACTTTTACAAGCGGAGTGGTAGCCAACCATTGTAGGTTTCTGAGGGTTGGATGCCTTCCTTCGACGAACCATCGGCCGTGGAAGCCTTCATTCGAAGGCCAACCACACAGACATAGGCAGGACCTTGCTACCGATGGGGGGACCCTTACATACATACATACATACATTAGGGGTTTAAGAAGCAATTGAAGTTGAAAAGTGTTGCATGATGCCCCAAAAGACGGTATACAACGTATTTTATTGAGATTTTTTTTTTTTAAATTTTTCCTTTCGATTCTGTTCTCGTTAAGAAGCTCTCTGTAACTTGATGGGTTTCCTTCCTCTGTCGCGAAAGGTGCGTTCCTTACAACCTGGCGAAAATATTTTTTCAACAATTTAAGCTTTTAGATATACTGAAGTAAAAAAAAATCATGTTTTATTAGCTCAAAATTGAAAATTATGTTAAAACATGTTCTTTCAATCAAATTTATTTCAAATACATTCTATGACTTTGATATAGTTTGGAAAACTTTGACTATGTCCATAATTAGGAACACACATTAAAAATAGTGTTCCTAATTATGGACATATGCTTTTTTTAGTTTTTACACGAACAAAATATCGTTCTTACATACTTATTACTTAAATCATGATAAAAAACAATCCGACAAAAAATTTCAAAAAAATCGGTTGACAAATTCAGCTTTAATCTTCTATTTCTAAACAGGTGTTTTTTAAGAAATTTGCTAACAATTCCATTCAATTTGGACATACTTGGAAACAATCCGGATTTTACGAAAAATCTTGTGAATTAGAAAGCTAATTTGTTTGTAAAATGAAAGCTCACATGATCCTTTACATTATCATTTTTTTTTTGATAATTGTGATAAGTGAAAAATAACGTCAAAAACAGGCAAAATCGAACAGTATGTTAACATTAGGTACACATGCCACATAAGGAACACTTACCCTACTTTAATAAAGTACAAACAATCAAAAAATTCGGTATGCACAGATTTGAAACAAATTATTCTCTTCGCAATGAAAATATATTCCCAATTTTTTTAGCTCAATTTGGACCAGAAAAACATGAAAAGACATGTTGGCATGCCAAGAAAAGGTTCATGCCAAAATAGGGCTCACTTATCCGGATAAAACCGGGCAATCTGGCTACTTTATTATATGTAAAGCTTCAGGCCTAGACGGGTAGATTTCTCATTAAAGAGCATTTTTCCTAGCATGCTTCCAACGAATTTTCCGCCTCGAAACGTATGGTACTAGCGGTTCATGTTTTCCTTCTGTTCCTGTGTTCCAGATGTCTCTGCGTTCTCTGTTCCATGGGTAGGCTCAAACAATTAATGTTTTTGATGATTCCAATTTGTTTATGTTGAAAAAATTAAAAACATGAACAAAGACTAGACGAATAATAAGACAATTTTATTATTCTTCGCGACTCAGACATAAGTTTTGGCTATGGACGCCATGATTAGTGATAATTAACTTTGATAGGTAGGTAAATGCTGTTTCATCAACTTTTATACGATCATTCTATAATTTATATGGAACGTATATCAAAACAGCATAAAAATATAGCTACAAAAGTGTTAGCAGGGTTCTAACACAACGCACTGGTTATAGGATATAATCGATCGAACCTTACAGGCCACGAGCGATTAAATAGCATTCTTTCGATATCAATGTTGTAATTTTAGTTAGGATGAGAAACCCAGTTATTGAACGTTCACCTAATAAGTGACCTATTTATGTAACTTTCGTTGAAGCTTCTGCAAATCATTAAAATTGCAAAAAAAAATATTGTAATGTTCAATTAGATGTAGATACATGAGGAAAGATAAATGAAATATCTTTCTTCATGTATGTATCTTACTAATACGCTCAGTTACAACATGATAATAAGATAATAGTACTGGACAAAATTTATGCTTACCATTGATACAACAGGGAAAACCCCATTATCCTGAACTAATTATAATGTTTCTATTTTTCTAACCCTGAGAAAACAAACCTATCCCTGATTGCGAGATGATTGAAATTCTCCCCATCATGACCGTTACTGGCGCCAGCCCCTAAGCTCTTCAAATAACAGCAACAACAGGTCCTGTGGAATGTTTGAATGACATCTGATTGCAGGACGGGAATGAACAGTTACTCACACCCACCGAGCTAAACAAGCTAAAGTTCAGCCCAGCAAAGCGACGACGGACGATCCAAACCAACTTGACTTGACAATCACAAAACCTCGCCCTCTAATGCTCATTTCGCAGCAGCAGCGTGTCTATCTCTAGTAGAAGGACTGTTGAAAGGCGTTTGGAGCGCACGGACGACCATTTTCCATCGGGAAAAACATCACGATAACAACGGAAAAGTCTCATCAACCCGTTATTTTCATTCGTTTGCCGGCACACATAGGTTCTCGTCGTAGCTAGTTGCCGCAGGCTGCAATTTTCCAGATTATTCAAGCGCGCAACCTTCTGTTTCTCTTCGTTTGCTTCGTCTAATTTTAAAGCTCATTCGTTGGCTTGTGGAGCCCACCTATGAAGAGGCACTGTGAGAAATCCCCACTTACAGATACACGTGGGAACCCAAGCTGTGGTGACAGAGGATGGATGACATCCAAACAGGAAAACTCGAGCTTTTCAGGATATTAGAAAACTTTCATTTGCCAACCAGACCAGACGTAGTGCTGATATGGGCCAAACCAGGCAGGTGCCGCTTGATGGAACTGGCTCGTGATTTCGTTCTATTCATCTTGTGAGTGTTGATTCTTTCAATTTAATTGCTCGTTTTGCTTATCTATTGGTCTTAGATGATGAGTTAGACGTTAGACCTTTGTTCATGTGACGATTAGGAACCTTCGAAGTTGTGTGTTCGTTCATATTCGAAGACAAATCGGAGAGTTTTAAAAAAGCCTGTTCTGACTCGATTTGCATCATGGAAAAAAAAATCATTCCGTGCAAATCTAAAAAAAAATCCTCAACTTATTTATGGACACGTTGAGCTTTATGATAAATCGTTACTATGCAATTGTGGGTAGTCTGCCTGTCTCTACGGGTTAAAGGTACGAGTAACCTTAATGGCTCAGAAATACATAAACATGGAAAACTTCTCTGTTCAAAGGAAAACTCCGTCGGCAAGATTTGTCGACACCGATTAACGCTAAACGAATTCTCAGTATTGAAATAAAAAGCTGATAGTGATCAGGATACCGATAACGTATCCATCAAACACAATGGACATTTTTCGGATAATGATATAAAAATCAAGACAGCTTATTTGGTTCTGTTAATATACCATGAAAGGCACACCAACAAATCAGACTCTACTCTTATAATGAACTTCCTTGGAGGTGCAATTATCGGTATTAGATTTTATGCCGGACCGGCATTAGCAAGCTTTCTAATAACTGGCACTGTCCTCCCAACGCAACCGCATAGTATATGTTTGAAAGAAACCAAATAGAACATATTCCATATCCTATCACAGGTCGAGTTTACTACAATCAAAGGATACACCAGCTAAACGAACATACAGTTTCGTGAATTCTAAATTCAAACTCTTGTTCCTTCGGCAGCCGAACACACCAATCGGTAGTCGGACAACGCAGCGGGGCGTGGCTAAAAGTGGTAGAACGTTACTGTTCAAGTACCAGTCAAAATTATTAAAAAATTAAAGAACATATACTGCAAATTTTGGATCCTACAAGTTGGAATATCAAAATACCACTTTAAAAAGTGTACATAAAATTTGGAGGCTCTAAAAAATGGTTCAGAATATCTTGAAATTTCGTGACGTGAATTCAGTCCACTACCCTGTTCTGTTTAATCTGAGTGAATTCACGTCATAACTTGAAAGATGTTTAACTTTGTTTGCTGATGTTCATTCAAAAAGCTACGCACATAAAATTGTGGGTAATTGTTTGCTCTCCAAGTTATTTGAAGACAGCGATATCCTATTTTCACAAAGAGAACAGGAAGTCAGAGAGGTATGTACTGAAGTCAAACAATGTCAATACTAGCGTGAATCAGGGCCGTAGGAAGAACCGAATCATGGGGGGGGGGGGTTTGGTGACTGATTTTTAGCAATGATTTTTAGTCCATAAATGCACGAATACAAAAAAAAATTAATACATGCTGTTATGCTTGTTACTATATGATCAGCCATTTTTAAGTAGTTTGACATTAAAATTTTTCGTATTAAATCGCAACTTTAGAAAATTAGTCCCAAAACTAAGAGTTAAAGAGGTTAAAATCTTTGAATTTGCTTAAAAGTCTGGTAGATCAAACTTAGTTGATTTGGGCATACAATAAGCTTTTTTAAGTAAAGTCTTCCACTTCTTAAAAAAACTTATTCTGTACTCAAATCAAACAAGTTCAAACTATTCTTCAAATTCAAAAAATTTAGCCTTTGATGAAAATAAATCTAATTTTCAAAAAAAAGTAAAAGATAAAAATCATCAGATTTTCGAATCAAATTTTTTTGATTCAAACTTGAACCAAATTAATGATTTTAGTTTGCAAATTGGATTGAAAAAATGCAATAATATTATATTGCGTACCAAATACGAGATATTTCGTGTTTTCGCTAGCCTCTAGTATGCTCTGTTAAAAAGCATAATTAAATAGAGATAAATCTGATAATGAAACCTCATTCTACAAAATGGAATACGAAACTTATTGTTACTCAAACTTCTATATTAAATTAGCAGAATTTTGTCTATTGGGTTCTGGAACATAAAATGCCAAATATTGGTGCCCTTAATGTGTGGAAAATGTCAAACAATGCACTGGGAAAATATAGAAATTTGTGCAGGATTTTTAAGTGATTTTTTTTACCAGTAAAAATGTCTTATAAAGAATCAATTCCTTAATAAAAATCCTGTGGATATTTTTTTTAAATATAATATGTTTTTTTTGCGTATAAAATAAAATAAAAACTCAAATTCTAACTTTTATTTGTGGTTTTCAGCTAAATTCTGTTTGACAAGCAATTTTAACACATTAAGAACCGCCAAGAAATCTACGACGTGAAACACCGAAATTTGGCATTTTATATCTCAGAAACCCCTGGACTTTTTTTAAAAAACTGAAAATGTTGTGTTCAATTTTGTCAAATAAAGTTTAACACTTAAATTCAGTCCATTCGAGTTATATTTCGAAATGTAGAACAATCAAAAATTGCGCTTTGAATTTGTATCCAAATTTCTATATGATTTCTGAGGTGTTAAAAAAATACGATCTTCGAATCTTATTCCAGATCAAAATTTTAAGAGCCAAGTTATAGAGGCCTCATTCATGAATCTTTTAATTAAATTTTGTAATTGAGGTTTAATTTAAATTCACTATTTAAATTATTTATTTTAAATCTGTATTGAGAACCAGATTAAAATATAACTTTACAAAGATCTGAACCTTACTTTTTAATATTGGATTGTCATTTCGAAGCTTTAAATTTTTGAATTTTGTGTAAGAATTAAGTTCAAGAGCTTCGAATTTGAATATTAAACAATTTTTTTTTATAAAACTTTCTAATTTCATATGATTATTTCAAGAAAATCACGAATCCTGAACAGAATACAGAATCCGAAATACGAAAATAGGAATACAATTTTTGTTATGGGAATTGTGGAATCAGAACCTCCGAAATGGGATTAATTCAATTCAAAATTTAATATTCTGCCCTGAATTTCTACGACCAAGTGAGAAAATTTTGAAAAAGTGTAGCAGAATTATGAATTTGGGGTGGGTTTTTGAAATTCTGGCATTAGTTTTTAGTCTGGATTGTTACTTTGGATTAACCTTTTTCCATTATCATAATTTGGTTCTGAATTCAAAATTTTGAGTGTAGAGTAGAATATTTTGCTTGCTGTTTTGGATCCTCATGCGGGGAGGGGGGTTTAACACCCAAAACCCCCCCCGTTCCTACGGCCATGGCGTGAATTAACATAAAATCGACAAGGCCGGATTATTGGGTGGAGGGGGGCAATAGGGGTAGTTGCCCCCAGAGGAAAAAAAAAATTTACATACTTCAATTAAACTACCGTAATCCGGAGTAATGTTGATCACTTTTTTTCAATATTTTTCGATAATTTTTCTGTTAAGGGAAATGTGGCATGTTTAATATTTTTAAAATCAGTACTCGACTCCCATGAACGTAAAACATAGTTGCAGAAATTTATCATACCACTTTAAATTTGACTAAAAAATCGATTTCGTCTCTGTTTTGAATTTGATGCTTTGGGGTTACATTGATCAGTCTCTATCATGACGGTTTTAACGAGTTTTCTTGATCATAAAGGATACAAAACACCTTCATAATATTAACGAATGCTAGTTTCTCAATTTTATCTTGCTTTTTAACGATTTCTTTTAAAAACATTTATAATTGAAAAAAGTACTATAATGTTGCATACATTTAGGGGCAAAAATTAAAACAATTGCTAAATAGTTTGAGCTAAAATATACAAATGAAATTTTACCTTTCATTTTCATTTTTTCTTCAAAGCTAACCATTTGATAGGGTTTCTATCCATTTGTCCAATAAGGGCTTACATTTGAAAAATGTCCTAATTTTTGAAATATCAAAAATTTATCACTAAATGACTAAAAAAAAGCAATTTAACTATACATATCCAAAGAAAAAAAGTTGTTCTTCCACATTCAACAACCCGTTTGCTTTTTCATCAGGAGGGTTGTTTGTTTGCAAGCCTTGGAAAAAGTAGATATTTTTAGATTGAAATAACATTTTTACTAATAGAAAAAAATCAAAAACAAACCAAATTTGGAGGGGGAATAATGCGAAAAACAAATAAATAGAAATAAGAAGGGGTAGGCCATGATTCGTTGGCAACGGTCGTGTTTTGTTTTCTCTCCGTCGTACGAAATTATTATTTTTGATGTTTAAGTGTTAAAACTGATTTAAAATGTAAAAACTTTTGAAGTGTCGGAATGCCGGAAGTGTCGAATTGTTTTTAAGTGTGATTAAGTGGTCGAGATCGAAAGCTACAGCATCCTTCGGCATAATGAAAAATCGACCATCGTTTTCCTTATGTGCTGTTAAGCACTGAAACCGGCCCAGAAACGATGGGAAAGTGGTATTTGGTGAGTCCGTTCCATGATGATTATTTAAAGTAAATCAGATTACGTATCTAATTTTGGATAAATTCAAGTAGTATCTTCGATTTTCGAGAATCGATGCGGAAAACCAATTGCAAATTTCAGAGTGTCCTGGTGCATCTTTTGGTTTTCCAAATCGTGGTCCGTTGGACTAATTCGTTTCGAGCACAGGAAATTGAGGTCTGTCACACAAAATATCTACCAAATCAATTTTAAATAAACAATCATCTTTAAACGGTAATGGCAAACATTAGTTGTCCTCGTTGATATTCGTTGTGGAATTTTGTTCTGTGTAAATTCCCAATGCTTGTTTTTCGGTTAAATGTTGCTTCTTTCTAACATGCCTCGACTTTTTTGCTTTTTAATTTATGAGTCGTTTTTTTTAAGAAGGTTATTTTTTTTCTTTTAAATCAGTTGGGGCTAAGATTTTGAATAAGATTTTTCTTGAAAGTAAATTTTGTCAAATCATGTCTTACAATTCTTCTTCAGATAAATAAAAAAATTCTTCAGAGCATATCTTAAATGCACGAGAGATGCCGTACATTGTAGATTTTTGTATTCCTACAGTTAAAATTTAAATGAAACACAATAACATTAAGAATTGAAAGCTGATTATTTGTCGCAATCTCTCAAGGTTAAATAATAGTTAAATTTAAAGAAATGGATATTTGTTTTTTTTTTGAATGAAACCTTTCGAGCTACAAAGCTCTAAAGGTTTCGTGTTCTACTAATGTTTCCCACTTCTATTTTTTACTTTCAAGAGCGAGTAAAGGCGCTTTATCCTTGGTCGATGACCAGAAATGATCGTACACTGAAATCCAAAACTGTTCAACAAAGAAAAGTTTAGCTTTGAAACCAAATCCTTTGATTTATAAAATTATATTCTTCAATATGATTATACACTCAGCGTTTGTGATTTCTGTGTACAAAATAAATCATTTCCAGCCGTTAAAGAATGGTCCCAGTGATTCGTGAAGTTATTTTACATAACGAATGGTTTCTTCATCAAGGAGCATTTTTATTAGCGTACTTCCAACGATATTGCCCATTTGAAACGTATGGTACTGGTGGTCCACGTTTCTTCCTGTTCCTGTGTTCCAGATGTCTCTGCGTTCTCTGCTCCATGGTAGGCCCAACCATTTTATGTTTTTGATAATTTTAATGTTTTTATGTTAAAATAATCAAAAACATGAACAAAGACAAGAAGAATAATAACACTCTATTATTATTCTTTGGGACTCAGACATAAGTTCTGGCTGTGGAAGTACGATTAGTGATTAGTGATTAGTGAAAACAAATAAATAGAAATAAATTGTACGAAAGCTTGTATGCAACACAATTGCATTCTATATCATTGCACAAAAAATATAAATCATGTAATTTTGTATCGACAAATTCAATTAAATCAAGAATAGTAAAGGTGAAATAACTTCCATATTCCAATATTTTGATTTTGGTCTTGTAATCTTTCGAAAGCTCTGAAGCTATTGTTAAAAACCATTTTGACAAGTCGTAAGTGCTTTTGGTTCCCTGGGTGAAACTTTTTCATGTTTTTTGCAGAAGTTTTAAAAATGTGCAATTAAGGAATATACACCCTTATTCTCGTTTTCGATCGAATGGCATTCGTTCGAAAGTTAGGCAATTTCGTATTCTTGTTTTCGTTCGAACGAATGAGAACAGTTCGATCTTTCGAACATAGTTCGTTCGAACGAATAAGCGCATTCTCGTTTTCGATCGAACGCATTTCTGCCACCGCCTGACAAACGCAAGTCTGATGCTGCGAATCGCTGGCGTTTGATTGAAAAACTCTCATGCAATTCAAATATATTTTGCATATAAATAGTAGAAAAATGAACATAGAGAAATTCCGATTCGAAACTAAATGAGCCAACAATTGGCGAAAATTTGTGCATTGAATAAGACCGATTATGGACGGGGTTGCACCTTTTGGTGCAATCCATTTTTAAAAAATTGACCGGTTATGGAATGCCAAAAACGTTTAACGTTCTTTCACGGGATCAATGTTACGAAATTGTTTTTTCAAAATAAAAAAAAAACCAAATAGAAATTTATATATCAGTTTTATTAGAGGATTTGTTGATTTTTATACCGGGTTTCATATCGAGTTCCGAAACAACTTTTCAGAAGCAACTGAGAATTACTAACACCGGGTCGTGTCGGCTCCGGTTCGTGTGCCATCTCGTAAACACCCATTTAGCCGCTGCTGGTGGTTTTGATGATGGCAGGCAAGATCCATTCGTTGCAAAATTCCAAGCTATTTTCTTCCATACTCCAATTCGACAGACAAAATTCTACAAAATCACCGGGCAGCACCAAAATAATGGTCTCAGCCGTCCCCTAGCGGGACAAGCAAATAAAAAAAAAACAGCACCAAACGAAATCGAAAGCTGACGAGAAATGTCAATTTCATACGCAGGGCTGCCTAAAAATTTCGAATTTCATCTGGTAACACCAACCTCGAACGTATCGCGTTCGAACGAAAACAAGAATAGCTTTTTCGAATTCGATCGAAAGTATCCGTTCGAACGAACGACAGATACGCCCTAAACCAGAATAAGGGTGATATTCTTTAGTCTTTATGAAAAACATTTAAGAATTTTACCCGGGCAATATCCGGGTTATATAAATTTCAGGTATTTATGATAACTCTTCACTTTTAAATTTTTTTTATTTAAATTTTCGTTGGTTTATAAAATCTTACTTCTTTTCCCTCTCCTTGATTGAAAATCAAATTTATAAAAAAAAAACTGTGGTTGCTTAAGTTGGACCAATCGACAATACTGAGCTTCTTTATTAAATTTTCATCCCAATATCTATCTTAGACATGGAATTTGAATTGATACATTTTTAACAGATATAACCAAAATTTTATCCTCTACTGATGTAAACATCCTCAATTCAGCATAACATTTTCCAAATGGTCATTTTCAAATTATTTTTATCATAGAAAAGATCTCAATGAAAGTTGCTAAGATCATTGAGTGATTCTCTTATCAAGAATATTTCAATGATTTCAATGTTATCTTTTCCAGATTCAATTCATTAAGATTTTCAAGTCGTCGGTGGTTTTTCCGGTTACTGGAGTACAGTTTCATGGATTGTCTGAATTTTGAGAACTCAGGATCTTTGTTTGAGGTACTAAACTCATATGGAATCATTATCTGATTTTTTTCTATGATTACTGTTTCCGTGTTTTGAACATTTAATCTCTATAATGATTTTTTTCCTTCAATCGATCATTTTTGCACTTATACATTGGCTTTGAGGGCTTATACATTGGCTTTGAGACATTTGTCACATTAAGAATAACAAATTGACAATATTATTTTTATCTAATGAGAATCATATTGAATATCCATGAAAACGTTTTATTGTGTTTTATTGGCTCTGATTGTAACTTTGAATCTGATTTTTTTTTTATTTAATTTGTATATTGTTCTAAAAACTTGATTTGAAATTATAATTTAGATTTGAGACACTGAATTGTGGTTCTGAATATAAAATGATTTAAAGTTTTGAATTTTCAAGCTCTTTTATCTGTATCTACTAAGAATTTAAATTTAATTATTTTGTTTAGTTTTTAATTTTATATTCTACGTTTCAAATCTTCATGATACATCCTAATTGTCATTAGGTGAATATTTTTCGATAAAGCTACGGTGTCTCTGGAACAAAACTTTAATTTTTAAAAATTAGCATCGCTAATTTTTCCACCATTTGAAAACTGGGACTTTCCGCTTTCATTTGAGCCCAAATTTAAAATAATCCACTGAGGGGTCTAGAAAAATTTTTTTTGAAGATATTTTAACCTTTTAAATGGTTTTTTAAAAGTGAAATCATACTTATTATTGTTAAAACACTCTTTAGTGTTAATCCAACTCCATATATCGATAACACGATCTACTAGGAAAATTCCCTGACTACAAAATTTTCGAAGACATTAAAGTGATACATATTGAGAGAAATGAGTTTTAATGTGTCAAACAGAGTGATTACACGAGTTTAAAAAATTGAAAAAAAAAATCGTGAACTTCAGCGACCGACCTATATTTTTAATGTTAAATCGGACGCTGAATCGAAAAATTAAAATTAAAAAAATCTCAGTAGAGCAGTTTTTGAGTTATGCTCCAATTATGAATATTTGGAAAAATAAAAAAGCACTCTTACTTAGATTAAAATATCTCAGACAGCAAAACAGTAATTTGAAATCTCTTTTTTGCATACCGTCAAACGGGGCATCATGCAACAGCGGGGCTCGATGCAACATTTATATAACACTACATTGAATCAATTTTTAATTTAATGTATTGTAATAAAGTTATCTTTTAATGATAACAAAATGATGATGACATAATTTCTCGCATCTTTAGCTAGTTGTCTTAAGTTTTTTATTTTTATGTAAAATTTGAAAAATCGAGCAATAAATGTACAAATTTCAACATTTTTTGATGCCGAAAAAAACTTTACCCAGTATGACGGATCGGCTTGATAAAATTACCTACAAACCTTTAACTGGTTTCCTCATGTTATACCAACATTGTTGGTGTAAAAATATTTTTCGAACAATCACCCAATTTTTTTAAATGATTATTTTTAATTTTCAGTTAGGTGTCTGGGGTTAAATGCAACAAAATGCAAATCAAAGAAATACCTTGTAAATCTCCTTTCCATGTGTTGGAATTGAATGTTTTGAATCACGCATTTGTAAACATTTAAATTTTATTCATCCAAACATTTATTTTTAAGATTTCAGCTTTTAAATTTTTTCGAAGTATTATTTAACCCCTAAATGTATGCAGCATCCTTAATTTCAGAAAAAATGTGAAAATTTGTTTTTACAGACCCAAAAACTACTGCAATTGGTGTTGTCATGCGTAATGGTCTTTAAGACATCGCAAATATATTAAAAACTATGAATTTTCGTACGTGTTCATAAGATTTTTCATTAAAAACAAAGTTTGTTGCAAGTTACCCCATTTTCTAAGGAGGGTGAAAATCGCATGTTTTAAAAAAATTAAAAATAACTGAAGAAACCAACAATTTTTTTAACTACACCAATTTAATGTCCCAGCATCCTTAAAACTTTTGATGCATAAAGGATACGATTAACTGTGAACATAAGTTTTTTAGAAGCTATTGAAGTTGAAAATTGTTGCATGTTGCCCCAGTTGACGGTACTTAAGGTTTTTAACTTTCTATCGAACATCTTAATTTCATTTTTGCGTATGATAAACAGTTTTGTTGACATTTGTAACTTTATGATAGAAAAAATCATAAAGAACGCATTTTTAGACTAGGTGGTAACATTTAAAAATCGGATTTTTTATTGTTCTTGAATATCGATTCAAAACTGAGATTTTAAGTGGTTATTTATCAAAGAAGTTATGGCTACTTTTCCATAATAGTAATTTTTGCATTTTTTTTTAAATAATTTATCGGACCGCAGTATACTTATCAAAGTATAGGAACAATTAAGCATTGAAAGTCTCACTCGCTCCAAGTAAAAATTTATTCTTAGCTTACCAGAAATTCACATGCCAAATTTTAGAAAGATCCAACCATGGGAAAGGGTTGCTTGTGTCTCAAACGGGAAAGGGATTTTAAGATATTATGATCGGGAGGAACAAATAAATTCTGGTTTTTCATTAATAACCTTTTTTTTTCACCGGCCGATTATTTTTTTATGATAAATTTCGAAATATTTATCTATTGCTAAAAGCTATTGATCTTCGTATATAATTCTTCTGAATTTCATGTTTCCATTTCTATCCTCCTTTTCCTTAAAATTTAAAATAAAAGTGTTTAGCAGAACATTGTAAAGACAAAAAAGACTCTGGCCCCTTAAAGCCTTAACTTAAGGTATGAGCCATTTCAAATAAAGATATTATAAAAAATAAATTTCTAAAAGCCTATGTAAAGAAAAATGTTTCACTCGAAGTTATTCGGTTCAATGATTGTATTTTGGTCTTAAAATTTATCAAACACGCAATGAGTATTTTTTACGAATTGCGTTTTATACGAGAATTTTCGGCCAAAATACAATCTTTGAACCGCAATTGCTTTTTTGTTTTAAGTCCAATCGTGTTGCAGTCTTCGAGTGAAATATTTGTCTTTACTTAGGCTTTAAGAAATTAAGAAATATTTGTCTCGACTTAGGCTTTTTGAAAATTTATCATAAAAAACAATCTGCTAGTAAAAAGAAAGATATCAATGAAAAAATAGTATTTTTTGTTCCTCCCGAGCATAAAACACTTATCCCATTTGAGACTCAAACAACCCCTCTCCATGATCAGATCTTTCAAAAATTCGGCATGGAAGTGAAATTCACCATGTTTAATTCTTCCTATACTATGATTAGTAAACTGCGGTTGGTTAAATTATTTAAAAAAATATGCAAAAACTACACTCAGAGGAAATCTTATTATAAATTTCATAAGATACATCTTATGAACCACTGTTTTGCGCCCAAACTAATTTTTCATAAGAGTCTTATAAAATTCTTTCAATTTTCGTACGATGTTCTTATGAAAAATAGAAGAAACGGCATTGTGAAAAAAATGATGAACACATTCATTCATAGCATCAGTTTTTTTTTCATCATCTAACAGTACGAAGCAATCGCCAGTTCATAATTATTATAGTTTTCCTTCAATGTTAAATGTTATTGTTATCTCCGGAATGGTAAGTTCGATTTGATGTTTTTGGTGTGAACGTTGAATATATTAGTAAACTAAAATACATTATTTGTTTACTTTTCAGCAAGCTGATCGGCAAAAAACGAAAGGTCGAAGATTAAGATGTGGCAAAAAAAACTTTGATGGAGCCGTCTGTTGATACGCTGCTGATGGTGACCATGAAGGATTTAATTTTAAACAAATTTGGCAAACAATAAAGTGAATGTTTTCAGCTTGAAATATCGAGAATTTTTCTTATTAGAAAGTGATTTACTGTTTCCATAAGAATCTCTTATGAAAAGCCACAACCTTTCATTGAAGTAGGCGTTCATCTTCAGAATTCATTCGCGTCATAAGACTCTTATGAATTATGACGTCTTATGAATTTCATTAATTTTTCTTATGGTGCCACTTCATAAGAGAATCTTATGGCATACATAATAGTATTTTTCTGAGTGTACAGTTATGGAAAAGTAACCCAAACTTCTTTAATTTCCACCAGATTTTGATAAACAACCACTTAAAATCTTTGTTTTGAATTGATTTTCAGGCCATTGAAAATCCGATTTTTTAAATGTTACCATCGAGTCTAAAGCTTTCGCTGAAACAAAATTTTCTATAAAAGTATGCGTTTTTTTATTTTTTTTTCTATCATAAAGTCACTAATATCAACAATTCTCTATCATACGCAAAAAATAAATTCAGATTTTCGATAGAAAATTTAAAAACCTTTAATTTGCAGAAAAGAGTTTTCAAATTACTGTTATACAGTCTGAGATATTTAAATCTAAGTAAAACTGTTTTCTTCCAAATTTTCATATTTGGAGCATAACTTTGAAACTGTTCTGCTGAGAATTTTTTGAATTTCATTTTCGGAATAAGCGCCCGATTTCACATGAAAAATGATCTTCAGTTTACTGAGTCAAAAAATTCTGTAAACTAGTGTTAATATTTCATTTGGAAAATCAATTAATTCTTAAATATATTTATTCTCAATAAATATATTTCTTCTCATTGCTGATTGTACCAAGACCTGAAATAGTATCTTGACGAATGAGTTATTGATTGTAGAGTGTTTAAATGCTCAGGATGGTTTATTTTCTATAAAAATTAAATGTTTTTCATAAATTTGGTCAAGATTTTCTGAAGAATATCTATGCCAATTTCTGAATGTCATTTTCTTATTTTCATAAAAAAACAACACTCCTCAGAGCTGATCCTGTCAAGAATAGAAAATTTAGCAGTGGCTTGAAATGCTTGAAATAGTTTTTATTCATCATTTTGCTTAGATTTTGCCCTTATTCAAGATGTTACGTTGCTCAAAGTAAGAAATGAGTAAAAAAAATTTTCAAGTAAAGCAGGAGTACTCACTTTTCATAATAAAACCATATATAGACTATTTTCTTCAGCAAATTTGATCAAATTTATGAAAAACATTCATTTTTTATAGGAAAAAAACATCTTGAGCATTTAAACTCTCTACAATGAATAACTCATTCATCAGGATACTATTTCTGGTCTTGGTACAATCAGTGATGAGAATTTTCAATAGATTTTTCAAATGAAATAATAATTACTACTGTTCGATCCTATCAAACCGGTGGTGACATCTACGTGTGAACATGCTACATTAAACATCCACAAGTTTATCGCAAAAACGCTATATTTCGACCAACTGAACATTTTATGCGAACTGTGGTATCCGGCTAGGTCGAAAGTGATAAAAGGCCTTCGTAAGAAGAATCTCGCCCCTGTTTTTGGTTGTGACACCGACCCGTCAAGTTGACAGCAGTTGAGATAAACACAATTTGTAGAAAAGTAAGAATAAAAGTGAATTGATAGAGAGAAATCATAGAGAAAAGTAAATAGTGCATGAAAACCTAAAAGGAAGAGAAGAATTATTAATAAACTGAAGTGAATACTTACCTGAACTTACCTGAGTTGTATCAACGTGGTTACTTACCTGGTGAACTCCATCCGTAACTCCTACAAGTGTTTTCTGCTGGTTCCTGAAAGCTGAGGTATCGTCATCTGGTCCTTCGAACCGGATTAACGTCGAATTCCGTTATCCGGTGCCCCTGCCAACGCTGAAAATTCCGGTCAACCAAGACACAACACGTCTTTGAGGTTACGTTTGGAACGAACATATTATACAAGGCACTTGCATTGCCTGTATCAGGTAATTAGATTTCCAACACCTATCTATTTGTCCCGTGTGAGCTACGCTTGTCCCTCATTTCTAGTTCCTGCATCCCGTTCCGTTCTACAATGTCTACCGAACGTCGCTTGAAAGCCCTCAAAACCAGGCTTCGCAGTATTCAAACATTATTTGGGCTAATCAAGGCGTTTGTGGACGAATATAACGACGAGACGCATTCGGATGAGGTTCCTGTACGTCTGGAAAACCTTGGTGTTTTGTGGAATGATTTCCTGAAGGTTCAAGGAGAAATCGAGGCCATGGACATTCTGGAGCCGAAAGCAATTGAGGCTCACCTAGTACAACGAGTGGAATTCGAGTCTCTGTATTACAAAGTGAAGGGATTTCTTCTTGCTGCCAATAAACTACCACCTTCACCCAATATGCCAATCGGTTCCAGCTTTACGTCGCACTTTCCTTCTTCTTC
The DNA here is from genome assembly GCF_029784155.1 of Uranotaenia lowii. Classification (NCBI taxonomy): domain Eukaryota; kingdom Metazoa; phylum Arthropoda; class Insecta; order Diptera; family Culicidae; genus Uranotaenia; species Uranotaenia lowii. The sequence continues at coordinate 251,624,223 of NC_073693.1, forward strand.
ACATCATATACGGCTCCCAGACATCAAAATTCCAACGTTCAGTGGCACCATAGACACGTGGCTCAACTTTCACGATCTCTTCGTATCGCTTGTGCACTCATCGCATGAACTTTCTAGCATTCAGAAGTTCTATTACTTGCGTGCTTCTCTCTCCGGCGATGCCCAAAAGTTGATTCAGACCATTCCGATCAGTTCCAACAACTACTTAGTTGCTTGGAATTTACTCTTGGATCACTTCCAAAATCCAAGTCGTTTGAAGCAGTCGTATGTCGATTCTCTGTTTGAGTTCTCAGCATTAAAATCGGAATCAGCTTCGGAATTACATTCTCTTGTGGAACGATTTGAGGCCAACGTCTAAATTCTACATCAGCTAGGCGAACGGACCGAATACTGGGACATACTGCTTATTCGAATGCTTAGCATTCGTTTAGACAGCACGACTAGACGGGACTGGGAAGTTTATGCTACGACTAAAGACAGCGTTTCATTCCAAGACCTCGTAGCATTCATTCAACGCAGGGTAACTGTCCTAGAAAGCATTAAGGCGAAAGTTCCAGAAACTACTTTCTCTGGAAACTTAAGAAAATCCACACAGCGGTCTGTTAGCAGCCATAGTGCTTATCAGTTGAACGATAAACATTGCGCAATCTGTTCCGAGAATCATGTTCTGTACCATTGCCCCAGATTTGCAAAAATGAATTTGGATACGAAGGAGAAAGAAATTCGTCGACTGCACTTGTGTCGTAACTGCTTGCGTAAGGGTCATTTAGCCAATAACTGTTCATCCACAAATTGTAGAAAATGTAGAGGGCGTCATCATACTCTGCTGTGTTCAGGAGACTCTCACAGCAACAAGTCTACTGAATCCACGAAAGCCGAAAATTCTCTACCATCTCAACAACCTACGACGTCGGTGTCAGCCAGTCTAGATAATCCAGTGAGCCTTGCTTCCACTGGTTGTAAAAAAGTTTTACTTGCCACAGCTATTGTCAATCTCATCGATGACAATGGAACAATCCACACAGCCAGAGCTTTGCTTGACTCTGGCAGTGAGTGCTGCTTCATCACAGAATCGTTATCGCAACGAATGAAGTCCAGCCGCGTAAAAATCAACCTCCCTATCAGCGGAATTGGCCAATCACTTTCCCACGCACGACACAAGATACAAACCACGCTACAGTCTCGTGTCAGCAACTTTTCGACTTCCCTCGAATTTATTGTCCTTCCCAAGGTCACTACTAATTTGCCAACATCATGCTTTGACGTCAGTGATTGGAAAATACCTTCCGACATCAACCTAGCAGACCCCGCCTTCTTTGCAACCAATCCTGTCGAACTCATACTAGGAGCCGAAATCTTCTTCGAGCTACTCAAACCTCCAGGACGAATTTCTCTCGGCGATAGTTACCCCCTGCTGATCAACTCTACATTAGGCTGGATCGTATCTGGAAGGACAAGCAACTGCCATTCTACAGGTCCTGTAATGGCATCCGTAGCTTCGGTCGCTGAGCTTCATCGGTTGATGGAACAATTTTGGTTAATCGAAGAAGGTGACTCAACTCCGTGCCACTCAGTGGAAGAGGCTGCTTGCGAGAACCACTTCCAGAGCACGGTTTCTCGAACGGATGATGGCAGATACATGGTGCGGTTACCAGTGAAGCAGGACCTTCTCCCCAACCTAGGCAGCAATTGGAATACGGCAAATCGGCGTTTCAAGTACTTGGAAAGTAAACTATCACGGAATAATGATCAGCGAATCCAGTATGTCGAGTTTATGCACGAATATTTGTTCTTGGGTCACATGTGTGAAGTAAATAGAGCTCACCAATTAAACGCTCTCGAGTACTTCATGCCTCATCACGCAGTAATACGCGAATCGAGCACTACTACTAAAATTCGCGTAGTCTTTGATGCATCCTGCAGGTCCGCATCCGGTGCATCACTGAACGACATCCTCATGGTTGGCCCTGTAGTACAGGAGGACATCCGATCTATCATCATGCGAGCTCGAAAACATCAAATCATGCTTATTGGCGACATAAAGCAAATGTACCGACAAATATTAGTAGATCCACGTGACACCCCGATGCAGCGCATTGTCTGGAGAAGCAATCCAACATCGCCACTGGCAACCTTCGAGCTCAAAACCGTCACTTACGGTACAACGAGCGCCCCGTTTCTAGCAACTCGTGTGTTGCAGCAACTTGCCGACGACGAGCAAAAAGACTTTCCCGAAGCAGCGACCATCCTGAAACAAGACTTCTACGTAGACGATTTATTCTCCGGAGCTGAAACTGTTGAAAAGGTCATATCGTTACGCGAGCAACTTGATGCATTATGTCAGCGAGGAGGATTTGAACTCCGTAAGTATGCATCCAATTCCGAAGCAGCCTTAGAGGGACTTTCAGATGACAAACGAGCTCTACAACCAACTATCGAATTTGATGGGAATCCAATCATCAAAACTCTGGGTCTACATTGGGAACCTGCTTCCGATGTTCTCAAATACGTCATCGAACTCGAACCATTATCATCCGACATGTGCCTTACTAAACGACACGCTTTGTCATTGATTGCGCGACTTTTTGACCCCCTTGGCTTAGTCGCACCGGTCGTGGTGACTGCCAAGATCTACATGCAAGTTTTATGGACATTGCGAGATGAAAATTCCAAAACCTGGCCTTGGGATCGTCCTCTTCCGAAAGATCTAATCATTCGTTGGAATTCGTACTATTCACAACTTCATCATCTTAATATGCTCAAGATTGAACGTTGCATTTTGGTCGCTAATCCAACATCCATTCAGCTTCATCTCTTCTCTGATGCGTCAGAGTCAGCTTACGGCGCCTGTGCCTACTTAAGATCAGTCGACCCATCCGGTTTTGTAAAAATTGCATTGATTACGACCAAATCTAAAGTAGCCCCGCTCCAAAAGAAAAGTATCGCTCGCCTTGAACTTTGCGGCGCCTTAGCCGCCGCCCAACTTTATCAAAAAGTCCTTTCCTCGCTGAAAACCAACCCAGAAACCTTTTTTTGGGTTGACTCGACAACCGTCTTGGCGTGGTTAAATTCCACACCTTCTACGTGGAGCACGTTCGTCGCCAATCGCGTGTCGAAAATTCAATTGGCTACCATCAACAGTCACTGGAATCACGTATCTGGAAAGGAAAATCCTGCTGACCATCTTTCCCGTGGAACCACCGCCGAGTTCCTTCTGACTTGCTCATCCTGGTGGAATGGTCCTGATTGGCTGAGGCTTGAACCTGAGTTTTGGCCTAGTAACAACCATCAAAAACCTCTTACTGAAGTGGCAGAAGAGAAACGAAAAACTCTGTCACTGATTGCCGCAGCCCGACGTGAAGAGACTTTCCTAGATTCTTAAGGCAGAAACACAATACAGCGTCGGTCGTCGCGTCACGTCAGCGGTCAACGCTGTCGATAAGTACTAAAACGCGGACGCGACGCACCCGACGATTTTTGCATCACAATTCAGCGTCAAGAGACATCTAAGATGTCTCTTGACGCTGAATTGCGATGAAAAAATCGTCGGGTGCGTTGCGTCCGCGTTTTAGTACTTATCGACAGCGTTGACCGCTGACGTGACGCGACGACCGACGCTGTATTGTGTTTCTGCCTTTACGTGCAAAGATTTTCCGACTATAGAAAAATGCTTCGAGTGACTGCCTATTGCATGAGATTCATCGATAGGTTTTCATTAAAAACTAGTTTCAATCACCCAACAACCAATCTCACAGTCGAGGAAATCCGAAGAGCAGAAAGAAACCTCATAAGAATTCTACAAGAACAACATTTTGAAGAAGAACTTAGGTGCCTACACGACGGAAAACAAGTGTCATCAAAATCAAAGCTTCGTTGGTTTCATCCAATTTTGGGAATCGATCATCTACTTCGCATCGGGGGACGTTTGAACAAAGCTCCACGAACCTACGACAGCAAGCATCAAATCATCCACCCACGCATTCTCGACTCTGCTCATTCGTTCTTTCCACCTCAACCATCTGCACGCCGCTCCTCAACTTTTACTAAGTCTCCTACGCATGAGATATTGGGTTTTGGGAGCTAGAAATCGTGCTCGATTGATCGTTCGCCAGTGCATCATCTGCTTTAAAGCTCGCCCTAGATTAGTCGAGCAGTTTATGGGTGAACTACCTGCTGCGAGAATAACAGCAACACGACCATTCGCCGTTGCTGGCATTGATTATTGGGGGCCCATCTTTCTTAAACCAGTCCACAGGCGCGCTGCGTCTGAGAAAGCATTCGTCGCTGTTTTCGTTTGCTTCTCAATGAAAGCAGTACACATTGAACTTGTTGCCGATCTCAGTACTGCCAAATTCATTCAAGCGCTTCGGAGATTTGTATCGCGACGGGGATTATGCTCCGACATGCACAGCGACAACGGTCGTAACTTTCTGGGAGCCGACAACGAATTACGCCGATTGGTCAACAGTTCTTCCCACCAACAAGCCGTCAATCAAGAATGCCTCGCTCACGGAATAAGGTGGCACTTCAACCCACCAAAGGCTTCTCACTTCGGGGGACTGTGGGAGGCTGCTATCTTTTCAGCCCAAAAGCATTTTGTACGAGTGATTGGGAATCATACATTAGCCTACGACGACATGGTTACGCTTTTATGTCAGATCGAATGCTGCTTAAATTTTCGCCCCATCACCCCCCTGAGTGACGAATCTTCGGATCTAGAACCACTCACTCCCGGACATTTTTTGATCGGTTCGCAACTAAAAGCAGTTCCAGATAGCGACCTATCAGATATCCAAATGAATCGTCTTCGCAAATGGCAACAAACCCAGAAAATCTTCCAGGACATTTGGAAGAGATGGCATCGCGAGTATCTGTGCACTTTGCAGGCAAGAACCAAATGGTGCAACACTCCTGTCGAAATCAAACCTGGTCAACTGGTACTCCTCAAAGACGAAGGAAAAATTCCTATGCACTGGCCAACAGCGAGAATTACTGAGATCCACCCCGGAGACGATGGAATTACACGGGTTGTTTCTGTTCGAAGCTCATCCAAGGTCTACACTCGTCCGGTGACGAAAATTTGTGTACTGCCGTTCTCATCACAACCAACTCCTACTGAAGCGCCTGAGAAATCCAACAAGTCCGGTGAAGGCCAATCCGATATCCAGGGTACAACGGTTCCAGTTTGCAGCAAAATTTAAAATCCAAGGCATTTTTATATTTTTCATCAGGTGAGAATCTGTCCAAATCCTTATCCTTTATCGAGGTGATCTACCGGGTCTTCCTTTTGATAGATTTGTAAACATCGAGACATCATAACAACAACATCGCAGCAAGGTCAACAAGCCGAGGGAGTGCCCATTCGTCCGACTACACGGTGCGCCGCCAAACTCATCTTTCCACCCAGTCATCAAAACCGCCCAGCATGCAGCCAGTGTCGCACAAGGTTTTCGCATCAAGAAGGTCAGCGTAATGTTCAGAAATGCTATTTCTGAGGAGCCCAGGATGTTCGATCCTATCAAACCGGTGGTGACATCTACGTGTGAACATGCTACATTAAACATCCACAAGTTTATCGCAAAAACGCTATATTTCGACCAACTGAACATTTTATGCGAACTGTGGTATCCGGCTAGGTCGAAAGTGATAAAAGTCCTTCGTAAGAAGAATTTCGCCCCTGTTTTTGGTTGTGACACCGACCCGTCAAGTTGACAGCAGTTGAGATAAACACAATTTGTAGATTTTAAGAAGAAAGTTTAGTGGATTAAGATAAATTTTGTAGAAAAGTAAGAATAAAAGTGAATTGATAGAGAGAAATCATAGAGAAAAGTAAATAGTGCATGAAAACCTAAAAGGAAGAGAAGAATTATTAATAAACTGAAGTGAATACTTATCTGAACTTACCTGAGTTGTATCAACGTGGTTACTTACCTGGTGAACTCCATCCGTAACTCCTACAAGTGTTTTCTGCTGGTTCCTGAAAGCTGAGGTATCGTCAACTACATTAAAACTTTTTGCTCTCAATTTGTATCACTTTGATGCCTTCGACAAAGTTGTAGCCAGGGAATTTTCCTATTAGATCATGTTATTGACATATGGAGTTGAAAAAATGTTAAAGATAAGACAAGCGTTTTAACAATGATTTACATTTGATTTTACATTTGAAAAAAAAAAAACATTTAAAAGGTTAAAAAATTTCAAAATAATAAATTGTTCTAGACCCACTTGTTCAGCAAAGTTATGTATTTTGTTAAGATAAACAACTTTGTAGAAGAAACCAAAGCTCTAAAATGCTTAACAAAAAAGTTAGCATTTTTATCTTGCTATTGGTGGACCTCTCGACTCTATATTTTATTTCTAAGTATGCGCCTTATAAAATTATGCAATACTGTCGAAGACATCAAAAGTCTATCTATTCATCCATGGGCGATATTAATTTAGTTCCGCTAGATTGATGTTCTATACCAGTGTGCAATGGAGTTTTTTTTAAGGACAATCATTTTATATTTGGCGTTGCTAGTAGTAATTGAATTTAAATTTGACTTTCACTATGACCAAAGAGTAGGGAATGGAAACAAAATTTCACAGCACAATAAGCAAACACGATCATTAAATATCAATGCAAAATAGTTGTGGTGTTCGTCTCAGTCACACATCTGATTGATTCAAGTCACCTCTCAAAGCAGTAAGTAGCACAATTTCTGTGAATTCAAATAATCCAATCAGGTCATCAACGTACTAACACGTTCGAGAGCATTTCAAACAAATGATTGAGGGCATAAGTGTATGGTTGCTGTTACAATCATCAGTTTCTGATGCTGTTCAATACGAAATGTTGTCAAGTTATTGTAAGGTAGTTGTTCCGTTGATACGACCAAAGAATGAATAGACGCCATTCGATGTGATTTTATTGTGACATAAGAAAATCAAATTTTTTAGAACAATATTTTACATATTTTACCATGCACATTTTCCTCCTGAATAACCGGCACTAAGTGCTTGTTCAATCGATCAAAAGTGAACGAAAGATGAAATTATCGTGAACCATGCGATAGTAACAAACTAATTAGAGGAACCGAAACAACCACTTTAATCTGCTGCTGCCTGGTTCAAATTATCTGGCAACCGACTTTACCAGGGGCCTACGTTAGATGCACGTGCGACACGCTACACTTCGAGAGAAGGTTTCTATCGTTGTTTTTTTTGCACTTGAGATTTATCTATATTCACATGCAGTATTGATGAAAAGTTCTCGTGGGATCAAATCGAGAAAGTTTGATAAAAAGCTTTAGACAGTTGTTGTATTTACCCATGTCGTGTATCTATGTATTGATATTTTAAAACTATTCACAGTAATGATGACATGGCACTTTCCAACCGTATTGAACCCTTAACAGTACTAAATATTCGGTGTTATTCATTCAATATTGTTGATATTGTAAGTTCAAAAATGAAATCCACCCCATTTATTAAATTTTGATTCTAAACTGATTAGGATCTAAAGGACTTGAAAGCATCGACTGACCTGCATTTCACTTCCATTTAGTAGGTGTTTCTGTTCTTAGCATCCATCTGCCTCCTGATTCGAGCTAACGCTTCAAATATTCAAACTAAGGCCACTGGCAATGCAAACTAGCCGGTGCCAAGCTGTCACTCTTCCAATGACATGCCTATGCTGGAGGCCATTTTTTCCCGAAACAACTCCATCAACCAAACCGAAGCTGTGGAACTAGTGGAACGGATAGAACACACACACATTTTCGGTGCTCTTTGGTCGTTCCGGGTGCTCCAAACCAGCAAACCAAAACCAGACTGGACGTGAAAGTTCGTTATCCGGATCTCCCTACCCAGCGTGAGTGGGTGGCAAAAAGCTTGTAGTACGTCTGCACTGGAAACAGACATTGTTTACATTCAAGCCTTAGGGCAGTATCCTACAAATTGTTGATGCAGCTAGCGAACAATCATAGTTCGGATCTGTCACTGATCGTTTGTCTCTCGATTTGGAAGTTTGGTCTGTTGTCGTTACAGAAGAGACTTTTCCTAAACTTCTTTGGTCTTGAAGGTACGAAACGTGGTTAAAATACGTGATTCTTTACAACAAGAAAAAAAGAATTTAGAGCCAAAGGAGTATAAATGCAAAAAAAAATATTTTGAATCATCATAAACGATTTAAATTATCAAAAACATCTCCACATCTATGAATGAACCAAAGCGGTATAAGTGCAGAACCAAAGCGGTATAAGTGCATAACAAATTTTGCAAATAACCGCGCCTTAAAGTTTTTGTTCAGCTCGTTTTTTATATATTTTTCAGATAGTTTCAATTTTCTTCCGATAAAAAAGTTAAAATATCTGGAGATTTATTTAGCAATGTTTATTTCGAATTTAAGATTTTTGCACCTATAGAGTAAAGTGGGGCAAGAGTACGCAGGCGGAAAGAGTACGCACTAGACTTTTACAGTAAACGACAACACTGAAACTAGCAACACTGTACTGGTTTGACAGGTCTTCGAGTCAGCTGATCATACGTGTTTTTGTTTGTGGTTTGGTTCGCGCACGTCGGAGAAATGAGGTAAGTTTTAGTTTTACCAATTTTTATGTAATTTTATACGTATTTGGAAACATTATTACGCTATGTGGAAATTCGCGAATCAAATCTGCATACGTGACAAAGGACACATAATTAATATAGATTAAATCTGTGGAACACTCATGCCAGGATATGATCGGAATATTTAGCACTTTTAGCTTTATTCACAAATGGTCGTAGGGGGCAAGAGTACGCAGGTTTGGTGGGGCAAGACTACGCGTTGGTTTCCTTCGTCTTTTTGATAGCATTTGGAAAGCTAACCCAAAGAATAATCATGTTTTCAATAATCAGGACGTACAAAAGGAAAACCAGCCGGAAGATTTGCTCTCCGGAGATGCTGGAAAACGCCAGGCAGCGATTGAAGGACGGAGAATCGAAGCGCCGGATTGCTGAAAGCCTCGGGATTTCGGAATCAACCTTGCGTAAACGCCTTAAGAAGGTAATCAACAGATGATATTTTTGTATTGAATTGTGAATAACAATCATTTTTCTCGACTAGGGATTCGGTGCTGAAAGCCAAGGACGGTTTACTTCAGTTTTTACTCCTCAGCAGTCAGAGGATCTCGCAAATCACTGCAGAGCGCTGGACAGTGCTTTTTACGGTCTGACTTTCAGTGATTTGCGTCGCTTCGCCTTTGCCTTTGCTGAAGCGAACAACGTTACCCATAAATTCAACAAGGAAACAGTAATGGCTGGAAAGGACTGGATTATCACTTTTATGAAGAAACATCGTTTGTCCTTGCGAACACCACAGCAGACAAGCCTTGCTCGAATGATGGGCTTCAACAGAGAGCAGGTTAACGTCTTTTTCAGAAACCTAGCTGAATTGATGACGAAATACAATTTCTCGGCTAAGCGTATCATAAACATGGACGAGACAGGCATGTCCACTGTTCCAAATTGTGCGCCAAAGGTTGTCTCCAGCACATCGAATAAGGCTGTGGGCAAGGTTAGTTCAGCGGAAAGAGGTGAAATAACCACAGCTGTGTGTGCGATGAGCGCAGGTGGCGATTATATTCCTCCAGCCTTGATCTTCAAACGGAAGCGTGAGAAAGCGGAACTGATGGACGGTGCTCCGAAAGATTCCATGATGATGGTGTCAGACAGCGGTTATATGAACGGTGAGTTATTTTTCGAATGGATTAAATATTTCCAAAAATTTGCCAAAGCATCGGTGGATGATCCAGTTCTGCTGATTCTGGATAACCACAGTTCCCATTTGAACCTGAAAGCAGTGCTTTTTTGTCGTGAAAACGGGATTCATATGCTTTCGATCCCCCCTCACAGTAGCCATAAACTACAACCATTGGATCGCTGCTTCTTCAAAGCTTTGAAGACTTCATTTTCGGATGAGTGTAGCAATTGGTTGACCGCCCATCTGGGAAGAGTGGTTACACAATATCAAATAGCACGGCTATTCGGTTCTGCATACGAGAAATGTGCCACGAAGAAAAATGCTGAGAACGCTTTCGAGGTCTGCGGAATTGTACCGATGAACGCTGGAATATTCACTGACAAGGATTTTGAACCAAGTGCAGTAACAGATGTTCCCCAAAATCCTTTTTCTGATACATTGCCGAAACAGCAGGTCGAACCGAAGCGTTATGAAGCTCCCGATCCACTGCCTTCAACTTCAGGGCGAGTGGAATTCTTTGATTATGAAGAACCACTGAATCTTTCGAAAAGATCATACGTGACTCCTGCAGAGATGACCACTTCCGAAGCGTAAGGACCCTCAACAAAGACGTAAGAAAGGCCAAAAGTCTGAAATCATAACGAGCACTCCCGTCAAGCAAAAGTTGGAATCCAATCTTCAACAGAAAAAGGCAAAACCGCCAGCGAAACGCAAACTTGCAACTGAGACCAACACGATATTGAAGGAAAAGCCTCTTAAAGGCTCTGAAGCTCCAAAGAGACCACGAAAGGCAAAGTCTGACTAAAGCTCTGTTACCTCTGTTTGTTTTTTTTTTCTTCGATTTAATTTTTGAAAGAATCCTGATGATTTTAAGTTTTTAACCCATGGAATATGAATTAACTGTTTTAATTTAACTATTATTTAAGAAATAAAGGCTCTGTTTTGTTTAATAAACGATTATAATGATTCAAGACCTCACTTACACCGGACCAGAATGGAATACAATGAGATTATTTTATGCGTACTCTTGCCCCAGCTCATGCGTACTCTTGCCCCACTGGTGGGGTAAGAGTACGCTTTGGTAATTTTAAAAAAATATGATTTTTTATCAATGTTTACAAACATAATCAAAACTTTTTGCGTCATACAATCAAGGTAAAGAGCCTTACTTTCATTTGGTTTTATTACTATGATCGATACTTTTTTCTTTGAAGAGATACAATAAGCACACAACTAAGTGCGTACTCTTGCCCCATTTTACTCTATCCCTTTTTTCTCATACACTTCGTATGGTATTTACACGATCTCGTGTATAAATTATGTTTGAAGGAAAAATATGGGCATAACGAGCACCCGGAGTGAACTGGACACCCCTCTTTTCTAAGGAAATACCGTCAACTGGGGCAACATGCAACATTTTTCAACTTCAATGGCTTCTAAAATCTTAATGCCTACAGATAATCATTCCTCTTGTACATCCAAAGTTTTAAGATTGATGGGACACTAAATTGATGTAATCAGAAAAATTATTGGTTTTAACAGTTATTTTTAAATTTTCAAAAACATGCGATTTTCACCCTACTAAGAAAAAGGGGTAAGTTGCAACAAATTCTGTAATTATTGAAAAATCAAATGAAAACGATTGAAAATTAAAAGTTTTTTATACATTTGTGATGTCATAACGCACAAAGTACCAATTACAGTAGTTTTTGGTTACGTTGGAATTAAATTTTACATTTTTTCTGTCAAAAATGTTTTTAAGAAAAAAGTGTTAATCTGCTGCATACATTTAGGGGTAAAAAATACTACAAAATATTCTATTATCTTGAATCATGTAAATAAATCTTAGGATGGATGAAATTTTAATGTTAACAAACGCATAATGCAAAACAGTCATATTCCAGCACATGGAAACGCGATTTATGAGATTTAGTACTGATTTGCATTTTGTTGCATTTTGCCCCAGTCAGCTAACTGAATTATAAAAATATTTATTTTAAAATATTTGGTGATTGTCTGAAAAATATTTATACACGAACAGTGTTGGTATTGTATAATGAAAGCAATATAAAGTTTGTAGGTGATTTCATTAAGCCAATCCGTCGTACGAGGTAAAGTTTTTTACGGCATCGAAAAATGTAAAAAAATGTACATCTATTGATCGATTTTTTAAATTTTTTATGAGACACAAAAACTTTAAAAAACTCTTTCACGATGTTAAAAACTATGTCATCATCAATTTGTTATCATTCAACGATAACTTTATTACAGTATTTTGAAATAAAAATTGAATGAGTGTTGTGGTAAACAAATGTTGCATCTAACCCTGCTTTTGCATGATGCCCCGTTTGACGGTACGTATTTTCTCAAATAAATTTTAAAGAGGAACAGTTTCATTTCATTTTCATTTATTTATAGCGTAAGATTCTACATCTTTTTAATGCTACAACGCGTAGTATTGTGTATCACTAATATGCACCTCAAGAAAAAAAATAAGTTTATCTCTCATTATACTATTTGTTTGAAATATTTCTAATTACGATTAAAACTAACCAAACATTGCTTCTTCAATGTATTCAAATTCATATTAGATTTTAAGTGACTGGGTAATGAATTCCAATTTACAACACCTCTAACAAAAAAAGAACTACCGTATGACGCAGTCGTGTAAGAAGGAATCAAATAATTTCTAACTCGCGAACTTCGGAAAGGCTGCAATTTTGAATGCAAATATTTGGGACATTTTGTAGTTATTATTTGTTTGAAAATTATACAAGTTCGAGCTTTTATGAAATCGTAAAAAGAGAATCACAAAAGTTTATGTTGCAGATGTGAGACTCTATCATATCGAGAAAGGTTGTAAACAAAACGCACACAATTATTTAGAGCAACTTTGATTCTATCAAGTGTTTGCGCTGAAACAGAAGGCAGAAGAAAATCGATGGATATAAAGTAAGGTAATATAATCGATTTAAAAAGTTTCAGCTTAACATTCTCATTTAAAAGCTCTGCTTTTAGTCGTAAGTTTCTCAATGTGCCGTAAACTTTTCCGCACTGAACTAGAGCATGGTTATCCCATGAAAACTTTTTGTTTATTGTAAACCCTAAGCTGATTGCTTTTTCGGCGAACTCAATACGATCATTTCCAAGTTTTATGATTGGGCTTTCTGATGCACTTCCACGCGTGGTAAGTAAGGCATTAGATTTGGAGGCATTTAATGTTAAGAAATGTGCTGATGCCCAAGAACGCAGTGATTCTAAATCGTTATTTACAAGACGACATATCTCATAAATATTCGCATCTTTGCTAGAAATATAAAGCTGAATGTCGTCTGCAAAAATGTGTATTGAACAGAACTGGATTATGTTAGGAAGATCGTTGATGTATAAGCTGAATAAAATTGGTCCTAGAACAGAGCCCTGAGGCACTCCGGAACTCACTGATAGAAAACTAGATAATTTGTTGTTACATATGACTGCTTGTTGTCTGTTTTCTAAATAGGAAGCAATCAATTTAACTGCCGATGGTAAGAAATTAAAATTATTGTTTAGTTTTTCACACATTTTTCTATGAGAAATGGTATCAAATGCTTTGGTGCAGTCTAAGAGCACGAGGATGACATAATTTCCTTCGTCAAGAGATTTTTCAATATCATCACATATTTTAATCATGGCTGTTTTAGTGCTATGTCCAGATCTGTAGCCTGACTGATTTTCATTGAAGAGATTATTATTTTCTATATAAAGAACAATTTGTCTTTTGAGCAAACGTTCAAATACTTTCGAAATAGCACATAGTATACTTATAGGGCGTAAATTACTCAAAGTAGAGATATTGGTATTATCATAGAATTCTTCCATGCGGTAGGATATGTGGAAGTGAGAATTCTAACATTGAATAGATGGAGCAACGGTTTCAAAAGTAAAGGAAGTAAACATTTAATGAATTTTATGGGGAGTCCATCCAAGCCGATGGCGTTTGATGTGACTTCATAAACTGCATTTATAACTTCATATTCTTCGAAATTTGTAAAAGAAAAGCCGTTTTCATGGTGCATATAGTGATTAAAAGAGTTGCAGATGTCTGTTTTTGTAGTTCTTATAGTTTGATTTTTTCAGCAAAAAAAAATCCCCTTATCTGCTCTACAGAAATATTTAAAAAAAAAACCAACTAGGTTCTCAAGTGACGAAAATATAATAATTTTTGAGCACCGAAAAATAAGTTCTTATGGTCGTTAAATTATCTTGATCTATAATGTACGCGCTGCAACATGATGTGCGCATTGTAAGCCTTCATTTTCATCATCATTAAATTTTTGATTTTTCAATTTAATCATTCTTAAAAAGTGTTTTTACTTTAACTTGTTGACTCGGTGTGATTTTTTTTTTCATTTAATGGTGCTCTGCGTTTTCGGCAAAAGTACATTTAAAATGCCTTTTTAAACGTTTTTATCTACTGTTTTAAGTTTCAGCTCGTTAGGAAATAGACTTTTTTAGTGTCTGAACACAAAAAAATGAAAGTCACATATTGAGCTGTTTTCTATGGTTAAATAAGCGTCCCTCACAATTTCGAACACGTCTCCGATCTAAAAAAAAAAAAAAAAAATAAAGGACTGATGACAGATATCTCCAGCTAATGATACCTCTTACGGTTTTTCCTACTTTTGAAGAAAAATGGGATTTTTTTCCAAACTAGTAGGCGTAGATAATTATAATATTTACTTGTGACCTTCTAGACTTGAGAATCTCAAGTTGAGACCATTGAATCCTGGAAAACATTTGGGTTAGAAGTGTGGATAGTGTACGCGAATGAGAACACTATCAATTTGTAATTGATAGTATTGCAAATGATTATTTAGAAGAATGAAACAATTCAATTAACTACCATATTTAAAAAAAAAATACATATATGGCTATTAGGTTGAAACGATTTGGAGACAGGTTTGCATTTCTCAGAGCCTGAGGTCTTATAAGCTTCATTTAGTATCAAAACTCCTAAATGAATTCTTGCCGAATTTTTAAGTAGTATTTGCATGAGTGAATGTAGTTGAACTGAGTCATGTTACCTTGCCATGCCAATTTACAAGTTGTAATGACTTCTTTTCAAGTAGGGTGAGTGCTCCTACTTTGGACCTAGAGCCTACTTTAGTCCTAAAATGCCGAAAATTGAAAATAATTCATTTTGCTGACATAAAATAAAGATATTCCTATGCACACAATGAACTCTTATTCTTCCTGAACCCTACCATACCGTTTTTTGCCATTAAAAGTCTTTCTGATAAAATTTTCAACGTTTTTAAAAATGTACCTCTTCATCAGTGGTAAATCAAACAGCTCATTTAGTGGGGCGCGTATTGAGAAATTAGAGTGTTTAAGGAAAAATCACGATTTTTTACATTCCAAGCCAAAGTTTAAAGGGAAATTACTTTCACTGTAAAGAATATGAACCATACTACCCATTTTTCCAAAAATTCATGAAAATCAATGGAAAACTCGGAAAATTTGCAAAGGGTCCAAATATAGGAAACTTTCGACTTTGATGTTCCATGTTTAGACCTGACATCACCAAATCTTTGTATCAAAACCAACAAATCAACAATGTTGCGAATTTTTAATTGGGGCATAATTCAGAACCAATATTGAATAATTCCAACATTTTTGCCAGATTTACGCAAATAAACTATAAGTAAGTAAACACAATAAAGTTTCAGCTATCGTTTTGCTGATAGAGCTGACGGGGAATAAAAGTGTTTGTGATATTCATAACAGAAATTTTAGTTTTTTAAATATTAAAAAGCTGTAATACTGTTTTATTATAGTAATTGATTTAAGTTTACATTTACAATAAATTTGTTTATTTATTTTCGAAAAATCAAACTTTTTATAGGAGTTTTAGTTCTAGGTCCAATGAAAGGAACCGGTCCAGTCTAAAATAGGAACAGTAGGTTCAAAGTTGGCAATTTAAATCATCCATATCTTTGCAAATCTCTCAATAATGGCGAAACCCATGTTGAAAATTTTCATTGAAACTTGTAGATAAGATCAGGACTTATAAATGAACTTCCTGAAGGATATAAATTTCCTGTCCAATTGTGAGAAAACCTTGATTATTTAAAAACCACCGCTTAAAGGGTCCAAAGTAGGGCAACTAACCCTAATACCTCGTTTGGCACAAGCAGTGTTGTTTAATAAATTTGTCAATACTTTATAAATTGACAAAAAAAATTAAAAATCTATATATATAAAAAGCAATTATCTGTTTGTTTGTTTGTTTGTTTGTTTGTTTGTTTGTCCTCTATAGACTCAGCCGTCTTAAGAGCTAGAGATCTGAAATTTGGCATGGATGCTCATTAGGACCAGGAATGATGAAAAATGTTTTTAGATTTTTGGACGACCCCTTCTGAAGGGGGTCGTCCATACAAGACAAATATTGTTTTCACGTTATTGACGTTATTTTCCGTCGGATTGTGATGAAAATTTGCACATGAGTGTTTTAAGAGACGAGCAATCGATTGCAGTTATCAAATTTAGGGTCAGGGGTTGGCCAAAGGGGTCGTCCATATAACTGATTAAAGTTTTTGCGATATTGGCGTTATTATACACCGGATTGTGATGAAAATTTGCACATGAGTGTTTTGAGAGACGAGCAATTGATTACAGTTATCAAATTTAGGGATAGGGGTCGGCAAAAGGGGTCGTCCATATCCACTGATTAATGTTTCTGCAATATTGGCGTTATTATACATCGGATAGTGATGAAAATTTGCACATGAGTGTTTTGAGAGACGAACAATCGATTACAGTTATCAAATTTAGGGTTTGAGGTCCACAAAAGGGGTCGTCCATATCCACTGATTAATGTTTTTGCGATATTGGCTTTATTTTACATTGGATTGTGATGAAAATTTGCACATGAGTGTTTTGAGAGACGAGCAATCGATTCCAGTTATCAAATTTAGGGTCAGGGGTTGGCCAAAGGGGTCGTCCATATTCACTGGTTAATGTTTTTGCGATATTGGTGTTATTATACACCGGATTGTGATGAAAATTTGCACATGAGTGTTTTGAAAGACGAGCAATCGATTTCAAGTTTCGAATTGCGGATCAGAAGTCGGCTGAAGGAGTCGTCCATACCCAACTTTAATGTTTTTGCTATTTTGACGTTATTCTACATTGGATTGAGATGAAAATTTCCGCATAGGAGTTTTGAGGGACGCTCTTTTGCTTTCAGGTTTCAAATCTTGACTCAGGGGTCGGCAAAAGGGGTTATTATCTGTTCACTGTTTTTACGATATTCTCTTGATTGAGCATAGAATTGTAATGAAGATTGGTATATGGGAGTTCAACAGAAAAGATATTTGATTTCAGGTGTCAAGTTTTTAATCGTGGTCAAAAAAAGGCCGTCCATGTTAGTTGCTCACTGTTTTCGCGATATTGTCGTGATCATCATGCATCGGATTGAGATGAAAATGTTCAGATGAGGGTTATAAACTATGAGCAATTGACTCCAGGTAGCATGTTCCGTGTCAAGGGTCGGCGAAAGGGGCGTCTATATTCACTGATCACTGTTTTCAAGTTCCTGACGTTATTTTACATATAATTTGAAAAGAAAAAATGGCACAAGGGAGTTTTGAGGAACGTAAAATTGGTTTCAATTATCGAATTTCGGGCCATGGGACAGAAAAGGAGGGTTTCATTGAAAGTTCAGTGTTTTGTGCAATAATTTTGTTGGAGGCAGTTAATTGATACCAATTTAAGTCAAGCAAAAGAGTCGTGCACACAAACAAATAGTACATGTTTCTGCCATAATGTCTAGATTTTGCAACCGATCGAGAAGAAAACACTCTCACATAAATTTTAATAAAAAGCCAATCAACCGTTTAATTCGAATTTCAAGTAATAGTAATAGTAGCGACTTTAAACACTGTTGAATTTTTTCCCCAAAATTGTCGAAAGAATGTTTCGAATTCATTTTCTAAACTCATTTTGACGTACCTATGATTTTAAGCGAAACGAAGTTCGTACGGGATCAGCTAGTATTAAATAATTGCAAAAATATTTAAAAAAAAAATTACTATTTTACTCATGGTATCTCCCTTCTTTTAACGCTCACATCTCTATTCATTGTTTCGGTCTGTTTTCCTCACCAATACCTCGCCTCATCAATTTTTTAGGTGATTGCATCCTTTTTCTTCAATTCCCACTTTTTAATAACTCAATTTCTCCGTTCTGAAAAGAACAGGGGACAATTGGGTTGGTGGAATTGGCTGCTTCGAAATTACTGGAGTTGGTCATTTTGTGCCACTGAAACGAAATTTGAACAACACATAACAGATTCTTGCCAATCATGGCATTTTTCACTAAACTACCGCAAATACAAACAAGAAACTGTATTTTAACCATTTTTCACCACAATAGCCAAAGAAATTTTCCAAAGAAACTTATATCAAAAGAACCTTTGTAATGTCAATAAAATATTTTTTTTTTGTTTCGATTATAGTCGTTTTACCATTTGTATGGCATTCGCGACTTTATCAACGTTGCAGTTGGCGGATCGTTATTGAGAAACTATCCGGTACAACTGTGTTCGATGTTTACTCTTGGGCTCGAACTCACGGACATCGGTTCAGGAAACAACAGACTTGCCAACTGAGCTATATCACAAGCCCTGTCAGTAAAATATGTTTAGAACATTATATTTAGCTAAAGTACTAGTTTTCTCGTTATTCAGCATGAAAGAAAAAAAAATCCGAAAAAATCACGCCTCAGGAAAACTGCTGTAGTTCATATAGGGGAAGAGCGGGCTATATGCGCCTATTAAGCAGAACACTGATTTAATCAAATATCACATCGAATATGTGTACAAGAACTATATACACGTGTGCAGGCATCTGTTTTCTATACATTGAAGTAATTTTTATGTTAAAATTTTCTTCTGTTTTCAAGAAAATGATTTTATTATAAGTGTTGTCTAAAATGCCGAACCTCAAACCGTGCGGGCTAAATGCGCCTATTTATGTTTTGAACAAAATTTTTGTTTTTTGGGCAATATTTCCTTAAAATTTCAGTGAAATTGCTAGAAAGTAATAATTTCCGTACAACAAAGCTGAAGTTTTATAAAAATCTATGTATATTATAATTTTATGGAATAAAACAAAAGTTAGGGTTGCCATACTATGGAGGCAGTTCATCCATGAGAAAAACTTTATCAAATCTGTTCTTTAGATCTTCAATTCTCTCTTAAGATGTTATTCAGAGCTTAGATTTGAAGGTTCAATGATAAAAATCATTTATTTATTCTATTTAACCTGTTGTTTTAGGATGGAGGCATTTTACAAACATGATGGGGGCATACAAAAACACTCTATTATTCCACTATATAATTATAATTAAACTTCCACAAAAGCTGGAATATGTTTAGTTTCTAAAGCTCATTTGAGTAAGAAACAAAAACCATTCTTGTTTTTGTTTTTAGCTTCTTTACGTATAATTTTTAAAAGTCGAAATATTACATCAAAATGTATCAAAACCTTGTATGATTTTTTGAATTTTTTTGAGTTTGTAAATTCATAAAATTCTTTCTTGCCTTATGTTCTAAGCGTATCACCCTCAAAATGCATTGGTCAGATAAGCTGTATAGTCAGCCATTTCATCAAACAGCCGTAGGGTCATTTAACCCGATAGGCCCATTTAGGAAACCTTTCCCCTATTGCACGCCCAAAAAAATATTTGCCATTATTTCGTCTCTCGGGTTGGCTCTCTGCCCAAATCACCACCCACCGTACCTACTCGGAGAGCAAACAAACACGTTTTGCTGGACGCGCTGCTGGTGGTTCTAGAAATTCAGGAATGATTTTACGTTTAAAATTTTCATATTTTTGTGCAATCTCACAGCGTGAATAGTTGCACTTCACTAGATTGTAGAATCAATTTGCTTTCCATTGAATATACTTTTGATTGGTCCAAACAAAGTAAAAGCACAGAAATTCCGGGTACAACCTGACAGTGGACCACAACAGATGAAATTTCAATTTGTAAAAAAATCACGCAAAGTAGTGAACTTTAAAAAAATTCAGTAAATTCAATTTTCGTTGCATCGAAAATCTGAAGACCGCAAAATGTTAGAATTTCCATAAAATTTGTAGTCATATTTTTCATAAAACTCTTCCATTGCTCAAACAGTATTTAATAGCAATCAAATGAAAAGTAGGTTTCTCAGACATTACAAGGTTTCTATTGATATAAGTTTTATATGAAGTTAATTATAATTCGAACGACTTAGATAGATATTACTAAGTCGGAAAAGGGAGTTTTTTTGTCCAGGCTTCCATGGTTCGTCCATAAAAAAGTAAAGGTACAATATTCAGGAACTTTTGAAATCATTTGGGGTCCCCGAAGAATTTTTTGTATTTTGAAGTTTCTGAAAAAAGTTACAAGCCTTCAAACTTACACTCTAATGCGGATGAGGGTTAAAAGTTCTATTTTCATTTTATTGTGTGCAATTTTTTATTCTCACTTTGATTTTTTTTCTGAGCTTGAAGCTTTTATCATGAATAACTTACATCCATTGAATCTTAATATTAATTTCCAATCTGCTTACTTTGGCTGGTAAATGGTGGATAATGTGCAACACGAGACCCCATAGTGGTCATATCACCTCTTATTCACAACTCCTATCTCTACCTCCCCGCGGTGCCGGCTGGGGTGCGAGTAACCTAAGCGGAGATCGGGTACCCAACCCCGGTGGATGCTTTGGTCGCATGCAGACTGAGAAGGTGGCCGCACGCGTCTGTTCCCCAGGTCAGGGGCGGCGTGCAACAACAACCGAGCGTCTGTTCTCCAGGTCAGGGGCGGCTCAAGCAGCGTCTGTCTCGCAGCGAGCGGCTGAATCTATGAAATGCGGCTCCCGCCAGCTAAGGCCAAGATGGCAGCCCCATCGCGGGATAGGGACTTTAGGCTAACAACCTACTGTTCCCGACTTGAAATTGTTACGGAATCCGAAAGAAATGACCGACCTGGAACTTTGGCAACGACTTTTAGCATGAAAACACGGACACGAATTGGAACTTGGAACGTTTTAACCCTTGCCCAACAAGGCAAACTGGAACAACTTGCTAGAGAGGCTAGCCGCCTGGGACTGAGCGAAGTCCGTTGGCCTAATACTGGAGAACACAAGACACAATCCGGGCAAGTCCTGCTTTACTCTGGCATACGAGGAGAACACGCTACTCGGGAACGAGGAGTTGGTTTCCTGTTAAGCCCGCAGGCCTACGTGGCCCTCATTAGATGGGAACCAATAAACGAAAGAATAATCGTAGCCAGATTCAGAACACGGGTTAGAAACCTTACAATGGTCCAGTGTTATGCGCCAACTGACGTTGCCGACTTGCAGGAGAAAGAGCAGTTTTACAGTCAACTGAACAGCGTGGTAGAGAAAATTCCGAAGGGTGACATTCAAATCCATTTGGGCGACTTCAACGCAAAGATTGGCTCCGACAATCAGGACCTTGAGCGCATCATGGGGCGCCATGGTGTAGGACAGATGAGCGAAAACGGAGAGCTGTTTGTAGAATTTTGTGGCAACAACAACATGGTGATCGGTGGATCGCTCTTCCCCCATCGACCAGCACATAAGGTCACTTGGGTATCCCGAGATGGCCGAACAGAAAATCAAATTGACCACATCTGCATCAGCCGAAAATGGAGAAGGAGCCTTCTTGATGTCCGCAACAAACGAAGCGCAGACATTGCATCTGACCATCACCTCGTCCTTGGCGAAATACGACTGAGAGTTGCGCGTGTCCAACGGCGCGAGGAGAAAGTCGGGTGTCGATACGACGTCCGCCGGTTGGAGAATCCAGAGGTGAAAAGGGCATACGTTGAACAGCTAGAATCCCGAGCCTCGGAATTGCCAACAGACGGAACAGTCGAAGAACAGTGGTGTGGAATCAAGAATGCTTTTATCACGACGAGCCATGGTACTCTTGGTAAAGTGTGTGGAAGAAGAAGTGAATGGATGTCGGATGAAACTTGGAGGATGGTCGATGATCGGAGAAAGGCGAAAGTCGGAATTGAGCAGGCATGTACCGGGTCAGCCAAAGCAGCCGCCCGCTTACGATATGCGGAGCTGGAAAAGGCAGTTAAACGAGCTTGTAGACGAGACAAGAGAGCCTGGACAAACTCCCTAGCCGAAGAGGGAGAAAGAGCCGCCGCCAATGGAGATATCCGATTACTTTATGACATTTCTCGCCGCCTCAGTGGTGCAAGGACAGATGCAAGAATGCCGCTGAAAGACCGAGCAGGTCAGTTATTGACCGATCGAACAGATCAGCTCAAACGATGGACTGAGCACTTCGAACAACTCTTCCGAGTCACGAATAGCGATGGCCAACAGAATCCGCAGCTCGAAGCGCCAACAGTAAGTCGCATAAATGGCGTCAACTCGGAAGCGCCTTCGCTGGCTGAAATAGAAGCGGTAATCAAGAACATGAAATCCAACAAAGCACCTGGGATCGATTGCATCCCTGCTGAAATGCTGAAAGCCGACCCTGCCCTGTCAGCACAAATGTTGCACCGTCTCTTCGCCGACATCTGGGATACTGCAACATTCCCGGCCGACTGGATGCAGGGTATCCTCGTAAAGGTCCCGAAGAAAGGAGACCTGACAGAGTGCGGTAACTGGCGAGGCATAACGTTGATCTGTACAACCCTCAAAGTACTCTGCAAAGTGATCCTGAACAGGATCCAGGAGAAAATTGACGCTACACTCCGACGGCAACAAGCTGGATTCCGATCCGGAAGATCATGTGTGGACCACATCACAACGCTACGAATCATACTGGAACAAATCAACGAATTCCAGGACTCTCTTCTGCTGGTGTTCGTTGATTTCGAAAAAGCATTCGACCGACTTAACCATGAAAACATCTGGGCGGCTCTAAGGCGACGAGGGGTCCCAGAGAAACTAGTCCATCTCATCGAAGCACAATACGAGGCATTTTCATGCATGGTCTTGCACGATGGTGTCTTGTCCGAACCAATCCCGGTAACTGCTGGAGTGAGACAAGGATGTATTTTATCACCGCTACTTTTTCTCATCGTAATGGATGAGATTCTGACTGGATCGATCGACTGTGCACCGAACCGAGGATTGCCGTGGAATCCTACAACAATGGAGCAACTGAACGACCTTGACCTGGCTGACGATATTGTTTTGCTCGCCCAAACACAACCGGATATGCAGAGCAAACTCGACGACCTCACCGAAAGTTCCAAGGCAGCAGGTCTCAAAGTCAATGTCGGAAAGACCAAGTCTATGGAGATCAACACAGCAAATCCCTCCAGTTTCATGGTAGCTGGGCAACAAGTGGAGAAAGTGGAGTGCTTCCAGTATCTTGGTAGCCAGATAACGCCTGATGGTGGTACCAGGAAAGACATCGAAACCCGGATCAGAAAGGCCCGATTTGCGTTTGCGAGTCTCCGAAACATCTGGCGGTCACGCCAGATCTCTCTACGAACAAAAATCCGAATCTTCAACTCAAACGTCAAATCCGTATTGCTGTACGGGTGCGAAACTTGGTGCACATATGCGGTGACGACGCGAAAACTGCAAGTATTTGTAAACCGCTGCCTGCGGAATATCATCCGCGCTTGGTGGCCTGGCAACTGGATCTCGAATGAGGAACTACATCGCCGGTGTCATCAAAGGGCGCTAGAAATCGAGATTCGGGAACGTAAGTGGAGATGGATTGGGCACACACTGCGAAAAGATGAAAACGAGATTTGCAGAGAAGCGCTAGATTGGAATCCAGAAGGTCATCGAAGAAGAGGCAGACCCAGAAACTCGTGGCGGCGAAGCCTAGCCGCTGAAATCCGAACTGTCGACGAGAATCTTGACTGGGACCAGGTGAAGACGCTGGCTCCGGATCGTCAACAGTGGAGGTCTTTTACAACGGCCCTATGCACCGGTGGATCGGCGCGGGATCATTAAGTAAAGTAAGTAAGTAATCTGCTTACTAATATCACGCAATTGAAAACAAGTTTTTACGGAACAATTTGAGAATACTTTATTCCTTTTTAAAGCTTAAATTTTAATCGGATCAACTTTTTGTAACAATAAGGCCGGAACAAATTTCAAATTCTTTCTTTTCACTCGGAGTTGGAACATCGCGAGGGGGGGGGGGGGGGACAATAAAAAATAATGCGAAAAACAAATAAATTGGAATAAATTGCACGAAAGCTTGTATGCAACTAAATTAAATACTATATCATTGCATGAAACCTTTAAATCAAGTTTTTTTTTAACAAAAAAATCAATTAAATCAAGAATACAAAATGTGTGTTGACTTCCGTCTTCCAAAATTTGGTTTTTGATCTTGTAATCTTTCGAATATTTGAATTTTTATTTGAAATTTACTTAAAAAACTTCAAACTTTATTAATTCCCCCCTTCGGATTTTGGAAATTTTGAAGGGGGGGGGGGGGGGTGACAAAAGAAGAAATTGATATTTGTTCCAGCCTAATAAGGAAATAAAAAGCTTCCGCTGGCGTGTATTGCAATAAATTTTGCACAGTGGACGTCGAGATGATATAGAAAAATGAGAATTAGCATGTAAAAATCGATCCGAAATTTTCCCAATTCAGTTAAACTTAAAATATAATATTTTATTTTAATATTTTGAAGGAGATGAATGTCATCCAGATGTTAAAATCATTTGGACCTAAAAGTTGTATATTTTGACCTGAACTAAAACCTTAGTCTCTTAAATAAACCATGAAATTAAATTATGTTTTTCTAAAGCTTGAATTTGTTCAATTGAAAAAAATTAGGTTAACAACAATAATTGGAAAAAAAAATTATATAGGTTAAAGCAAATTCGACAAATCATTTGTTTTTCTGAGCTTCATGAATTCAATATCTGATCTTAAAAATTTCATCAGTCTTGTCAATATAATCATTTTTTCTTGATTTAAGTTTTTGGTATTTTTAAACAATTTTGATTTTGTTTTGTATTATTTTAAAAACCAGATTTGTCTTTTTATAAAAGGCTTTATTTTATTTATCAAAGTTTTTTTTTTCTCATATCTTGATTACTTTTTATGTGTTTATCTAGTCAAGTCTTGTTTCGTCAAGTTTCCTTTTTTATCCGATTCTGCTTGAAAATTCTTATTTTTCTTATCTTATTTTGAGCTTTTTGAACAGGTTGAGTTTTGATTTATCTTTAGCAATTTATTGTTTTATTTTTTTCTTGTTGTATCTTGATCTAGCTTCTTTCATCATCCTTGTTTATCTAGCTTCAATCTTGTTTAATCGTATTTCATGTCTTTTTTTTCTCATTTATGTTTTATTGTCAAATTTTATCCTTTTTGATAAAATTAGAGATGATCCGAATATTAACGTTTTCAACTATTCGGCCAAACGAATATCCATTTTTGATGAAAAAACAAATGCGATTATTTCGATTTCCTTCTCTTTCTTCCATTTTAATGCCTAAGGATTCCAGATTGCCCGGTTTTATACGGGTTTGCTTGGATATTTAAAACAAAATTTGGGAACAGTCCGGCCCGGCCCGGTTGCTCTTTTTTTTATTGAAAAATGCACAGATTTTGACCGGATTTATTCACTTTATTTGGCAATTCTAACAAAAAAACAAATTGTGTTGTTAAGACTTTTTATGTAAGCCTCCAAAACGAATTTTTTTGAGTAAATTGTAAAAAACTAATCTTCAAAGGTTTTATTTTAAAATTTGAAATACGATTTAAAATCAGTCAACAAATTTTGAAAGAATTTTTTTTCATTTTTATTTAAAATTTTTGTTGGGTAATTTCTGGGTTTTGACAAAATTTGCCCGGATGTTGCTCGGAATTTTGGTTGTCAATTTTGAAATCAAATGTCCGGATTTTGCAAGGTTTTCATTTAAAATTGCCCAGATTTGTCCGTCTGGATACGTGTTGAAAAAATCCTGGCAATCTAATTATGGCCCCTCAAGACCTTGAGTGGATTATTTTCAAACAGATGATACAACCGGATGATGTAATTAAAAATATTTTTCAAGTAGGGGTCTCTCTGATTTTCAAAATGTTACCATTAACTAGGTGCGGTCCTATCGGAACGAATTTCACCAAATAACTTTTGGTTTGCTTTACAGCGTTGAATTAGAATTTACTGGATAAATATATGCTACTTAAGTTATGGATCACCCCCTCAAAAACAAGAAAATTTGTTTGGTCATATATCTTATGACATATTGCATTTCTTTTGATCTCATTCTAAAGTCGATGATCAAACCTTTTTCCTATGTTTTTGGTAAAATGCATATGTTAATTTAGTATGACTTCAACTTCTAGTTGCATTGCCTTTTTTCATAAAGGCAACTTGCATAGTGCTTTAAACAGATAAAATAGCTACTTAATTTGTCTTTCAAAAGTGTGGGCTCACGCTTCAGTATGGTGTATCGGTAAAAAGTTTGGGATCATGGGAAACATGCAATTTAATTTCGCTCGTATCTCTGTCATCAAACAACGTATCGCTTATCTGATAAGTAATCTTTTATGCTCAAGAGTTTTTTTTTTCGCTTTTTGAATATTTAGTGAACATGTATTTTTTCAGATTAACTTCGTTAAATCTATAACCATTGTTTGATCATTTTGTGATAATATTCACCAAATAGTTGGTATGTTCAATAAATACCTGCAAACTTGTTTCGACCAAAACTTTATTATCTTACAATTTACTGCAGATTGGTTTAGCTCCATGTTTGATGTATCAATATATCTCGATCTTTTTAAGAAGTAAAAAAGATTTGAGTTAAATTGCCTTTGGGGCCGTTCAGATATCACGTGTACAAAAAATTAGATTTTTAACCCTTTCTCCCTCTCAGTGCACAAGTGTGGATATTTGGCAACCTCTACCCCTCTTCATCAGATTCCACCTGAACAGATTCGATTTTTGTTGCCTACATCTTATACTACATTTCCATTTCTTGGTCTAGTTTTCATTGCAAACTCCGACTCTTACAGAATGCATCTCAAAAGCCCATATTAAAGATACCGAAACTGACTTGACAACAACTAAATATTTTTCATAAATAAAATCCATTCTTTAATTTAACACTTTCAAAGTTAAGTTAATTAAGTGAGAAATGGTTATGATAAAGTTGATCTGAGACTAAATTATGATAAAAATTATATAAATAAATTTCAATTATGAGGATTTGATGGTGATAGGAAATTACATTTAAATATCAAACTTAGATTATTGGTTGAGTATTTATATTAGTTATGCTTCAAATTCTTTACAAAGCACGAGAAAACAGTGTTTTTTACCTGCTTTGATTAGTACTTTTGCTTCAAAGCTGTAAGAGGCTCGCGTTACCTGCGTATGTATGTAAGTACATTGTTCACGCATTGTTTGTTTTCTATGCAAAAAATTTAATTTATTTTCATCAATTCTATCATCACTTTTAAAATATTACTCACAATGGTATTTTTCGCAGAATATTCGGTGATGCAGACGATACTATTGAACATATTTTTAGGTTATTTACGATTTTGCATGTTCATGCCATTTTATTTTAATAATATTCGTTTCACCGAATTCTTGAAAAGGGCTAATAGTCGGTATTCGGCCATTCGGCACATCTCTTATGATATCTTTTCAACTAACTAGAGGTGATGGATAAAATCTGATAAAAAATCGAGTTCAGTTTTTTTTTCCAAAATCAGTTTTTAAAGCTTAGGCTCCAAAAACTTGCATATGTTTTAATTTTTCCCAGGTGAGGTAAAGCTATTCCGCCATACCCGACTATTTTCTCGGAAACAAGGCAATCGTTCAAGTTGAACATTTGGAAGGCATTTTTCTAATTTTTGATCAACACGACTGGATTTCAGGATTCGTACCAATTATATCGTCGATACTGTTTTGAGCTCATCTACACAATAATATTTAAAATTTTGAGTAGAAATCCATCTTAATTATTTAGGTTAAAAAATCCACTCTAAATCTGAAAGTTTGGTTATTTCAATTGCAATTGATTAGAACTTTTCACTGAAATATTGAAATTGTGTAAACCTTCAAAAATCAACTCTTTATTCAATATTCTTAAAATTAATTCAAACATTATATAAAAAGTTTGTAAATATTGAGAGCATGAAGATAAAATACGACTTTTCACTTTTTCCTTAAATTATTTGTTGCAAATTGGTTTTTATGTTTTTGGATTCAGTTACAATAAAATTAAAAATCTAGTATGAGAGCTTGAAATTCAAGAAAAAACAAAAAAAATGAAGTTCCGAAAACTTCATACCTAAAAATATGATTTTAATGATCATATTTAGAATTTAATTTATATTTAAAAATTGAAGAATTGGAACAAAAACTTATAATTAAATTTCGATACTTTCAAACAACGATTCAGTAAAATACTGCAGAAAAATAATAAAATATTCAGTTTTTAATTCAAAGCAATTACAAAAAAAAAACACTTTTCTTAAATAATTGATTTGGAAGTTTTTCAAAATGAGAATCAATAAAATTTTGGTGAAGGTTTAACGCTGATATGAAGATGCCCAGTAAAAATATTGTGGATAATTTGAAGATTTTTTTTAGATTTTCTTCAACGAAAATATGTGATTAATTTTTTATTTGCGAAATACCATTTATATCGGCAAATTCTTTAAAGAATTTTGAAAGTAATAATTTTTAAACTACCAATTGTAAAAACTACGAAAATTATCTTTTTATCAACACTTTTTCGCAGTGAATATCTTAAATTCGCAGATTGTTTTATAAAAGTATATCAAAATAAGTGAATTGACAAAATTTGTTAAAAGTATAGTGAAAACTCTTTCTTCTCTAATTTAAAGTTTTTCAAATTACATTACAAAGAGATTGAGTTTCTGTGAAATCTGGTACAAAACATATCGAAACAGGTGCCAAGTAATTCAAAATTGTTTGATTCATTTCAAATATGTTTAAAAACGACAATTTTCAACCATACTTGCTACCACACGTATCTTCACAGACGGGCAGTTCAGGACGATTTTTGAAAGATTAATAAAAAAGGGCCAATCTGAACAAAATCAAGAAATTTTTCTTAGAAAATATTTAAAAAAAAAGATTGAAAATTCCTGACATTGAAAATTTTCAGTAGCAGTGTAAAAGTCGTATTTAAGCAACTGTGTTCGATGTTTACTCTCGAACTCGCGGACATCTGCTCAGGAGACAACAGACTTGCCAACTGAGCTATATCACATCGAACACAGTTGTACCGGATAAGTTTTTCAAAAACGATCCGCCAACTGTAACGTTGATAAAGTCGCGAATGCCATAATGATGATAAAACGATTATAATCGAAACGAAAAAAGTATTTAAGCAAAAGTAGGATTAAACAAAAGATTATGTTCATTTTTAAAATGTTTAAAATTCAATGTATCCAATTAATCCAAAACTTCTTTGCTGAATGTGGTATTTTAAATTTTCCTAGAATAATTTTGTTTAATCGATTTTTATCAGATTATAATTTGTTATACTTTGTTTTATGTTGTATTGTTTGATTTTTCTTATTTTAAAAATTCCTAAACTTTTGTTTTGTTTAGTTGAATATTGTAATTTTCTTTTTGTATCTTATTTCTTCTAGTATTGAAAAGTTTTATAAGTTTTCACCTCGAACGTGTTTTTGTGCTGGTTTTATATTTTATCTTGTTTTATTTTGTTTAATCTTTTTTTACTTTTCTACTATGCTTATTTATAATTTGTTTTTAAGTTTGGTTTCGTTTCCTATATTTTGAATTTTCTTAAAATTTATTTCGTTTTAATCTTGATATATCTGGTTTTACCTTACTTTTCCCTTTGGTCTTTCTTAATTTAAGCTATGAATAATTAAAGTTAGATAGGCGATTCATATAAGCCGAAATATTTTAAAAATGTTTATTTTCTGAAGTCAACATTCCAAATAACAATTTCCGATATAAGATAAACGTGAATAAAAAACATTATATAACATGAAGCATTCATTTCATATCATAAGGCAACAAAATTAACATTTTCCGAGGTGCTCTTTGCCTATAAAACCTATATTTAACGTTTTTTGGTGCGCTGATTCCAAATACTCATTTAGTTTTCTCCATCAGCTTTTGTTTCCGAAATAACTTTTGAAAAAAAGTGAAAATCAATTAAATAAATATTTTGAAAATAAAGGTTTTAACTCAATGATCAACTTTCCCAAAAATCTCTATTAATGTCAATTCTTGAGAAAAAAGTAATTGAGGTTTTTTTTGGTTATTTTATTACAAACTTGCAAAAAAACAGAAATTTTGACGAAAATTTAATCTAAATTGAATTTTTCATATTTAAAAACCATAAGTCAAATCTTCTTCAGAAAAGTTGTAACATGTGTAGAAATTTTTGTTTTCAAATATTCAAAGACTTCCTTTAATGATGTTGAAATATTAGCTATTCAAATTTCTACAAATTGAATATTTATTCTTTGTATCAATGTATCTTCAAAACAAGAACATCAAAATAAGTTCTTTTCCGAGATTTAATTTTTTTCGTGTGGGTTTATGAGCTACCTGGCTGACCCGGAAAGGAAAAACAGATCGGGGGACAGAAGAGGAAAATTTACATGAGAGTAGAATAGCTTAGAGTAGGATAGCGGCAACAGAGCCCGAGGGTTCTGAAGCACCAGTTTAGGGAAGCGTTAAGATAGTGCTCGACGGACTGGGACAATTGGGCCCTACTTGAGCTTCGAGTTCACCCAACCTCCAATTCAACCGAGCAGAAACAGTATGATAACATACGCCAAAGTCTCGATATCATTGTCAGAAGGGTTCACTATCTTACCGTAGTTGAATTTTCCCTACCTGTCACCTAGCCTTACTCATTTCAATAAATTTGAATTTTTGATTGTTTTTACTGAGATTAATATAGATTAGCTAATGACAAATGTTTCCAACTATGTCAATGTTAAGAGATTAAGAACAAATGCGTGGAAGCTCGGTAATTATACAAAAAAAAACTAGAACGACCAAAAAACAGAACTAAAATCAGAATCTGTCTATCTGAATCTCAGGCGTTATAATTCTACAGAAAACAAAAAGTAATTATACAGAGTTTTGAAAAATTCAAAAAAAAAAACAATATGATTGTTATAACACTTATCAACAGTACATAAAATGCATCATCTGTTATTTGTGATGTTTTCACTAAGGAATACTACCATTGTTTGGAAAATGATAGATTTATCCATCATTTCCACTATCATACGCATCGCTGTGAGGTTGATTTTTGTTGATATTCTTTTCAGTAAGATTAAAAATAATAATAATAATAATAATAATAATAAAAGAACACTCACCTGCGACGAAGAACGTGTCTTACCGTATGCTTTGCTCAAAGCCTGTTTAGATTTTTATGTTTTTAAGTGAACTTCTTTAAAAATAAAGGACCTAAAATATAAAACTTTATTAAGCAAATTGTATGAAAAATCAAATCAAATCAGGTCAAACAATCAATTCTGACCATAATCTATTCGGACCATATTTTACAGTAAGACGTTTGTTTAACGCCGTGGGGCCAACACGTAGGTTCCGTTTCACTGGTGTTCATCAGTGATCCGTTCGTGTTCGCAAGATCTGATGTGATACTTCCACTATTCGATACTTTAAAATCTTGCACGAGAAGATCTACCCATTTCTATCACGGCTTCTTTCTTCTTTGAATTTGAAATATAATTTAACGACAGACAAATCTACTACAGAAAAAAAAGTACCTATTACAACGAAAAAGATTTTTTTAGAAATCTGTTCAAACAGCATTCTCATCCAATGAGCCTCTAGATCTTGTAAAATGCTTGGTTTAAGAATAAGCCTCCGAAATTCATAAACCGCAAATGCACACTTACTAGAGCATTGGGGAGACGAATACCATTATATATCTATTCTATTTCTATCTACCATATCAGTACTTAATTGTTAACGTTCTCATTCAACTAATTATGGTATCTACTACAAAATCACCCACCTATCCAGTATCCTAAATAGACTATCCTAAAAGATTGATTACAGTTGTTTATCTTTCACAATACTATCTGTTCTGACCTAACTCGCGCATGGTGGTCAACAAGTGGAAATATCAACTTATATATAATTGTGATATTACCACTGCGCAACGCTCTTTTTGTCCGACGGAAGGGAGGGCAAGTGTTTCAACTCCCATTCACCTTATCAACATGGATCATCAAAGAAAAAATAAACGTCATTATAATTATTAAACCACCTTTAAATTATGTTTCTATGATCTCATATCGAATAAGGTTATGTGCTACCGCCCTGTCAGGTTCATGTTAGTTTTCGAGCTTGTTTCCAAACCGTGAACTTCCATAAACACAAGAAAGCACAACATCGCCGTGACCCAATAGAGCCTAGGGTACGGAAGTTCTTTTCCGAGATTTAATTCATTCAAAATCTGCTTTAAGGTTTCATATAGTTTTATTAGTTTATCGGTAATCTAAAATATTTTTTGGCAAAAACTGACCAATTTGATCATTTTCACACGCCATATCACTAAAACTACAGGTGGGAGACCAAATCAGACAAATGTATTGAAATCAGGAAGAACCAGATCTTTCAAAATTATAAATTGAAATCCAGAAATATGTTTTCCTGTGATAATCTCCGGTACCAAAACGTGAAATATGAAGAAAAAACACCTCACGTTGTGCATATGAGAGCCCTTTAATGAATTATTCATTCGCTCACCACGCCTCTTCGTATCGATACACAAGCAGGCACAAATCAAACACACAAATTGGGGAAGCCCAAAGGCAAGGCAAAGGCTAGGTATGTGTACTTACATCCGGTAGCACGTACGGTTCGCTGTAGGCCGATTTCTTGCACTGTTCCTGCTGCTGATCGTCGTCCGTTTGCTCCGAAAAGCGGAAGTAGCGCACGAAGACGTACGCCTGGAGAATCAACATCAGCACCGCTCCAATCACGCAGGATATCAGGCAGAACAACATTTGGCTGGCGAGATCCATCGTGATTTACTCGTGAATGCCGCCTTCCGGCGACACGACTTTAGTATGGAAAAGCTCGAGCTGCCACCAATTAATCAAACCCCGGCAGCTTTAAGGTATCCTTGCGATGTCTGTTCTACACAGCACTTATACGTGATTTTCACTTGACTGGCAGACAGATTGTTGGCATTCTTCGACACTAAAGCAGTTCAAACCACTTATGATTTGAACGTGCCAGAATACACAACCATGAACCTGATAACATATTCTCCTTCAACGCTGTTACACAGCAGCAAAGGGAAGCCGTTCAATAGTGGAAGAACTTCTTTGCTTCGCTTGCCTCCAGTCGAACCCCAACTAAATGCCGTCAACCTCTGTGAAAAATGCGCTTATCAATGAAGAGACACTAAATTATTCAACCCTCGATTCTGGCATTAACTTGTGGGCATAAAGAGCATTCGCTCCAGGTGCGTTTACACAAAAGCAGAAACCTCCCAATTTGCAAATCGAAAGGCTCGGTGCCTCCAGATTTTCTGCACCGTGACACTAATCAACATATTTTATGCACTTTGTAAATTTTCAACCCCTCAACCAGCTTATCTAGAGCGATTCAACACAATGTAACAGCTCCCAAAAGGTTGGACAAGAAATAAAGGCAAACATTAACGACACCCACTTCCCCAAGCACGGATTGATTCGGCAAATATTTCACTTTGTATAAACTTTTGCAACAGGAGACAGAAAAAAAGATGTTAAAAAATGAATAATCACAACTTCAGCAAGCAGCCGCCCCTCTCATTGATCGAACACAACCGAACAACCACTGGGAAAGAGCACTTAAATGATACTGAATGGAAAAGCTGCTCCAACAATCTTCAAAACAACAACAACAGCAACTTTGTTGTTTTGGTTGCGTTTTGACAGCGCGACTCTGAATTATGCTTCACGGAAACCGGAAACTCCGCCACAAAAATGGCTACTGCGATGCAACATATACGCAACGTTTTTTTCCCCACGCGCAAAGAAGTTACGCGTAAAGCGGAGGGCGAGCGTAAGGGTGACCATTCCAATAAGAAGAATCTTTAACGTGAATGACTTCAGTCATTCATTGAGGAAATTTAAAATCGCTGAGAAAATCCAATGGGGAAGAAGTGGGACTAAAATTCTTGCTAGAAGACCAAACCTTCAATAAATATTCTGATAAGTTAAGGACCTTTGACGATCTGAACCAAAATCTACAACTGAATCAGAATCAGAAATCTAAAGCTGAATTCTAAATAAGAATCTGAAATCTGAATCTGAAATCTGAATCTGAAATCTGAATCTGAAATCTGAATCTGAAATCTGAATCTGAAATCTGAATCTGAAATCTGAATCTGAAATCTGAATCTGAAATCTGAATCTGAAATCTGAATCTGAAATCTGAATCTGAAATCTGAATCTGAAATCTGAATCTGAAATCTGAATCTGAAATCAGAATCTGAAATCTGATTCTGAAATCTGAATCTGAAATCTGAATCTGAAATCTGAATCTGAAATCTGAATCTGAAATCTGAATCTGAAATCTGAATCTGAAATCTGAAATCTGAAATCTGAATCTGAAATCTGAATCTGAAATCTGAATCTGAAATCTGAATCTGAAATCTGAATTTGAAATCTGAATCTGAAATCTGAATCTGAAATCTGAATCTGAAATCTGAATCTGAAATCCGAATCTGAAATCTGAATCTGAAATCTGAATCTGAAATCTGAATCTGAATCTGAAATCTGAATCTGAAATCTGAAATCTGAATCTGAAATCTGAATCTGAAATCTGAATCTGAAATCTGAATCTGAAATCTGAATCTGAATTCTGAATCTGAAATCTGAATCTGAAATCTGAATCTGAAATCTGAATCTGAAATCTGAATCTGAAATCTGAATCTGAAATCTGAATCTGAAATCTGAATCTGAAATCTGAATCTGAAATCTGAATCTGAAATCTGAATCTGAATTCTGAATCTGAAATCTGAATCTGAAATCTGAATCTGAAATCTGAATCTGAAATCTGAATCTGAAATCTGAATCTGAAATCTGAATCTGAAATCTGAATCTGAAATCTGAATCTGAAATCTGAATCTGAAATCTGAATCTGAAATCTGAATCTGAAATATGAATCTGAAATCTGAATCTGAAATCTGAATCTGAAATCTGAATCTGAAATCTGAATCTGAAATCTGAATCTGAAATCTGAATCTGAAATCTGAATCTGAAATCTGAATCTGAAATCTGAATCTGAAATCTGAATCTGAAATCTGAATCTGAAATCTAAATCTGAAATCTGAATCTGAAATCTGAATCTGAAATCTGAATCTGAAATCCGAATCTGAAATCTGAATCTGAAATCTGAATCTGAAATCTGAATCTGAAAACTTAATTTGAATTCTGAAATAAGTCTGAAATCTGAAATCTGAATTCAAAGATCGAAAATGAAATCCAAAATATAAAAAAATGGAATTTGGATTGAAATAGTTTTTTTTGGATAATATTCTTGAATTTTTTATTCACATTTTTAAGGTTCACGAAACTGAAATTTGAGCTTTCAATCGTGTTTGTGAAAATTTGTAAAGTTCTTTATCTAAATGTTTTTCAAAGCTGATTTCGGAGTGCAAAATTTTCATTCCTCTCTTTGATTATTAGTTCTTAGTGGATAGCTAACAAAAAGTTTCTATCCTTTATTTTTACATGAAAACAAATAATAATTCAGAATTTTGCTTCAAGGCATTTGAGATAAATAAAGAAATTTTATTTTTTTATTTTGATTTTAACATGAATTTCAATTCTTTAGTTTACAAAAACCTTGACTTAAACCTTTACCCTAAAACCGTGTAATGATATAAGCTTGTTTCTGGTAGATTTTTTTTTTAATTAACACTTAAAGCGGATCGGACGTTAGATTTGGTAGTTTTAAAGTTAAAAAAGATAGTTTCTCAATCATAAATTTTAAAATAAAACTTTAAAGTTAATTGGTGCCCTCTTCGAGTCCATACAATAAAAAACTTCTTGTGTTTAGAGTTCTGGAGCGTTAGTTGAACACTCCTGATCAAACATGGCAATGGTTGCCAGATTGCCCGATTTTATCCGGGTTTGCCCGGATATTTAATACAAAATTTGGAAACAGTTCAGCCCGGCCCGGGTGCCTGGATTTTATTGATGAAAGCACGCATTTTGCCCGAATTTAATCACGTTATTTGGCAAATCAAACAAAAAAAAACAAATTGTGTTGTAAAAATGTTCTGGTTATGCGTCCAAAACGAAATTTTCTTGAGTTAGTTTTACAAAATAATCATGAATGGTTTTTTTTAAACTCAAAATATGAATTAAAATCCGTCGATAAGTTTAAATAAAAAAAATTATCAATTTTTTTTCTTGATTTTTGTTGAGTAAATTTTGGGTTTTTATAAAATTTTCCCCGGTTTTTGGTCGTTTATTTGGGAAACAAATACCCTGATTTTGCAAGGTTTTAATATAAAATTGCCGGGATTTGTCCGGCTCGGAAACGTACTGAAAAACATCTGGCAACATTAAACTACGCGATTAATTGATATTTTGATGGAAAACTCGTAACAAAAACCTGAATAATGCTTTTTTTTATGAATTTTTCTATCATTTAAGTCATTAAGAATCAGACGTTCAAAGTCAGCATAGATTGTTGAAAATTGCAGCAGAAATGCATATGTTTTTAAATCTTCTAATAACATTGTTTCATTTCCTAAATTTTAACAAAAATCACAATGTTTGTATGAAAAGATCTTGAAAAAGTATTTTTCCAGCATTTCGATAAGATTCATAAACAATCGTTGCCTCGATCTTAGGAAAAGTAAATGGTTCCGCTCAAGATCAGATTTCGACTAGTTCCGCTCAAGATCATTTACCCTATCGCCCTCAATTCAACACAAATTTCATTGAGTGGATGACTGCAAGGAATGTTTAAACATTTTTTAAATATGATGATCTCAGTAATCTTTCAGTCCCTTTCATTGTACCTCCACCCCCGACACCTAAATTCTGGCTATACTTAGCTGGCTTCAGCCCCAGATAACGGATGAGGATGTTGTTGCAAAATAGTATCCCGCTGCTTGGACTTATCTATACCAGTAGATTTGAAACGACTTCTCCCAAAAGGCGTAGAAGGATCGATCAGACAATAAGTTTCTTTCGAAATCGGTCTAGATCCAGTCTACAAAGATGTAGCATTGTGCCCAACGACCTGGCCTTCGGGTATGCTCTTCTGTGAATTTGTGGATCAGCTAAAATTCAACCGACGGTCTATGATTCCTGTCCTATTGGTTCAACTTATCAAGCCGACTGTGGAAGCAACTACTCCAAATTCGATCAGCACGG
Organism: Uranotaenia lowii; assembly: GCF_029784155.1. Classification (NCBI taxonomy): domain Eukaryota; kingdom Metazoa; phylum Arthropoda; class Insecta; order Diptera; family Culicidae; genus Uranotaenia; species Uranotaenia lowii. Next base: position 251,661,345 of record NC_073693.1, read on the forward strand.
TTCGGTCCTCTACAGCACCGATGTCTTCAAACTAGCCGCAGCTTCACGGGTTTCTACACTGGGACGCAACGAATTGAGCTCTTTGGAGATCTCAGAGCCCCTCGACTCAGTCGCGCAGTTTCCAGCCAGCGTCATCAACCGTTCCATCCCTGAGTTCGATCGTGGTTATGAGGCTCTCCAGCCTGGATTCCCAGGCAAGTATTTATTTTCTTCGAGAACATTATCTCTGTGTGATAATATTTCACACCATCACAGACGCTTCGAGAGCTACCATCATTTATTGCCCCAAGTGCCTCGGTATTTTCTTCTTGGGATTCATCACCAGGATGCATCGACTTGAGCTTTATGGAGACCCCAGAGCCCTTTGACTCAGTCGCGCTGTTTCCTGCCTGCGTCTTCAGTCGTCCTGAGTTCGTTGGAGGTGACGGGGTTCTCCAGGCCTCTTCTCCAGGCCTCTTCTCCAGGCAAGTACCGGTTCATGTAAAGAACATGCCCTTCGCGTATCCTGTTTCCACTCTACCACAGATGCACTTCGTCAAATCTTCCGGACCTCGTTAATCCTTCGACTTCTTCTGGGCCTCCAGCATCGGGACGCAACGAACTAGGAATTACGGAGACCCCTGATCCCTTCGACTCAGTCGCGCTGTTTCCAGCCAGCGTCAACAGTCGCCACGGCCCTGAGTTCGTCTGTGGTGAAGGGGATCTCCAGCCTGCGATATCTGGCAAACATTATACCACCGACAGTCCTTCTCCGCCTGATGGAATTTGCCTTTCCAGTGATCGTCGTTCCTGTTCGGCTTCTGAATCGGCCGACTCAATTAATATTTACTATCAGAAAGTTGGTGGTGTCAAATCTTGCTAGATTGACTATTTCCTTGCCACTTCGTGTTCCTGCTACGACATTATCACCTTTACTGAAACATGGCTTAACGACCACACTCTATCTTGTCAGGCTATCGGCTCTGATTACGCAGTGTTTCGTTGCGATCGAAGTCCACTCAACAGCAAAACGTCGACCGGAGGCGGTGTGTTACTTGCTGTTAAATCTAAACTCCCCGCCATGCTTATTGAAGACAATTCTTGGGTTAATTTGGAAATTCGTTGGACCCGCATCCATCTTGGTGATCGGGAACTCTGTGTGTGCGTAGTATACGAACCTCCTGATCGTTCCAGTGACCTGTATGTAGCCGAACCTTTTCACGTTGCTTCTCTAAAGTCAGTTCCATTTGCTCTCCTGAAGTTATCCTCGTCATCGGGGCTTCAACATGCCTGGCTTGAAATGGTGCTCTTCACAAGGCGGCTTTCTGTTTCAAGATCCTGCGCCCTCTTCTTTCACGACACCCTGTACTTAGATGCCTTAAGCACAGCGACTTTACGTCAGATGAATAACAATGAAAACGAGAACGGCAGGATGCTTGACCTCTGTTTTGTTGACGAAGGGTTCAGTATTCCGACGATCGATTTAGCTCCCGCTCCACTCGTCAAAGCTTTCCTACATCACCCAGCTCTAGTGGTCTCTAGTCTCACTCGGTGCCGCTCGCATTGAGAAAAAGTCTTACTATAAAGATTTCAAGAATATGGATTCCAAAGCTATCTAGCGCGTTCTGGAATCCATCGAATGGGAAGTCGAGCTCGATCTTTCTGATCCCAACGCAGCTGCAAAGACAAATGTCTCGAGTATCCTTAATTACACCATCGATCGCCATGTGCCGAAACGTAGCGTAGGTGCTAATCTACGGTCTCCGTAGGTCACTGAAGAACTGCGGCAACTGAAGACAGCTTAAAAACGTGCCCTTCGTAACTATAACAAGCACAAGTCCTCTACGCTCAGAACGAATGCCGCAAACTGAACTCGGCATATAAAAAGACCAGTAAGCGCTGCTACCAGGATTATCTTCATCAGCTACAGCGAAACTTCAAGACCAGTCCGAAATAAATTTGGAAGCTCGTAAAAATTCAGCGGAAAGAAACATGGCTCCCGTCCCACATGTTTCTGGACAACAACACAAGTGATTTCGACCCCGAAATTTATGAGCTCTTTGCCGGAAAATTCTCAAGCGTCTTCACAACCGAGGGCATTTCTTCAGAGCAACTAGCCAGGGCTGTGCGGAATATTTTACCTCATGGTTCATCTCTGAATAAATTCCTAATTGAAAATGCAGCCATCTTGAAAGCGACAGCAAAGTTGAAAATTTCTACCTCTACGGGCCCGGGCGATATACCAGCAACTGTTTTGAAGCGTTTTATGTCACTTTTGCTGACTCCCATCAATTATATTTTTCAATCATCGCTGGACAACACAATTTTTCCCTTACTGTGGAAGGAAGCTCATATGTTTCCTATCCAAAAAAAAAAGTTGACAAGAGAGATGTTAGCAACTACCGCGTGATATCAGCTCTATGCGCGATATCCAAACTCTTTGAACTGGTCATTATGGATCCTGTTTTCTCGTTTTGCAAGCCTCACATTTCCAGCATGGTTCCATGCCTAAACGATCCACAACTACCAACTTACTGAGCTTCACATCCTTCGTTCAAGACTGCATTGCCAGGAAGACCCAAACTGACGCCATTTTCACTGATCTCTTTGCTGCGTTCGACAAGGCGAACCATGATATTGCTATCGCAAAGCTCGGACGCTTATAATTCTGTGGATCTCTACTGGATTAGTTCCGGTGTTATCTAACGGGACGAAACTATCCGTTCGAATTGGTGAATCTTTTTTCAGGCGATTCCCTGCCCTCTCAGGAGTACCCCAAGGAAGCCATTCAGGACCGATAATTTTCGTAATAAACTTCAAATCTCGCTTCTTGACTGCACAAAACTGCACTTATGCTGATGACCTGAAACTTTTTCACGCCATAAACAACCAAGACGGCATCGACTTTATACAGCAGCAATTTTCCCGTAAGCATTCTTCGTGCGGAGTACATCCTTGGAAGCGAAACCATCACCCGAGTAGAACACACCAACAAGGTTACCGAAAAAAAATCTGTATTTTTGAGAAAAAAAATTCTGAATTTCTGTGATTTTACCCAAAAATTCTGTAATGGTTTTCTGTGATGCTTTTCCTTTATTTTCATAGAAAATTCTTGATAAATTGGGTCTTTTTTATATTTAAATTTGGCAAAATCAATTAAAATTACATATTCCATAATAATTTTTTTATTTAAGGTTAAAAACCTAAATTTGGTAGATATTGGCAATAAAATTATAATTTTGGAAATCGATTCAAAATTCAAAAAATCTGTGAAATCTGTGAAATTTTCAAAATTCTGTGTTCTGTGACACAGATTCTGTGATGAAAATTTTCTCAAAATTCTGTGAAATTACAGATTTTTCTGTGATTTCGGCAACATTGCACACCAACGATCTAGGAGTTATCCTCGATCAACGGCTGGAGTTCAAGACTCACTCGAACTATGTTGTTGACAAAGCTTCTAGAAACCTTGGATTCCTGTTTCGCATGGCCAATGACTTCAAAGACGTGTACTGCCTTAAAATTCTTTATTGCTGCATAGTTCGTTCCATTCTCGAGTACGCATCAGCTGTCTTCTTGCGGTATGCCCTACGTCACTTGAATTGGCACGATCCGTTTCGTCTGACAAGCTACGAAAATCGTTGCCGCCTCATAGACTTGGATACGCTTCAAGTTCGTAGGAACGGTACTCGAGCTCTGGTTGTGGCTGACTTGCTGACATCGACAATGGACTCTCTCACGCTGCTGGAGGCCGTCCCTCTTAGTGTACGACCCCGAGGATTAAGAAACCAGCATTTGCAGCTTTACGTTCCCATTCGTCTGAACAACTATGGGGCCAACAGCGCTTTTGTCGGGATCTTAAAAACTCTTAATCGTTTTTATGAGCATTTCTACTTTGACGATTCGAGAAATGTGTTCCGAAGGAAAATATTAGACAAATACCAATTCCCTGGGGGGATGACTGATTGTTGCTCGACAAACATCCGATACATGAGCAACAATCCAATAAGAAAATTGTTGCATGAACCATAAAGTTGTCTCACAGCACCGAATTTTGACGTACATAACATAGGATAAAACTGCAGTTATACTTCAAGAAATGCATGTTAATTCAAAATGAAATTTTTTAACGAAGGTTTTTTGTTTTATTAGAACAATTTTTTTGAAATTGGTAAAGTTTCGTTAAAAAAAAATTCAATGGATTCAACTTTCAGAGCACCTGTATTTAACATAGTTCTAAACCGTTTGACAGTTAATGGAACACGAGTGCAGTTGCCAGTTTTTTCATTGGATCGGATCAAGTTTCCTTGGTTCAATTCTTGTATAAATTAGACCCAAGAATAGACCACGAATACAGATGCTCTTAGGGAATGGATTGGAAATGGAAATGTTAAAAAAGTCTTACATGATTCCTATGGGAATTAATTACGTGTCGCATGAAAGTGAAACATTTTGTATGTCGCACGAAAAATGTTGCGCGACATTCCTCGTGTTAGTTGTGTTCAATGGCTTTTTGAGAGTGAAGAGATCCGGCTTTTAATAAAGTTTTTGCAATATAATTTCTCATACAGAATTTTTTATTAATTATCTTACCGTCTGTTGGTCTTAACCAACACGCAATAAAAACACCATTCAGTTAAATTTTATAGATTTTATTTTCTTTTATGTTCGAATGCAACTTGTTTTTTTTTCATCTTTTAAATGCGTTCTTGTTCTTCGTTGAATATACAATAGCAAAGTATAAAACTGTGAAATGATACCGAATGTTTTCTAGTAACGCTGTAACTGTTTCGACTTCCTCACTACTGATTGAATCATTGATTCATTGCTTGAAATGTTTTTTTCTTCAGATCGAGCTTGATGTACTCAATGGATCAACGAAGAGTGATGAAAGCTGTTCAGCAAAATTCAATGCAACTGTTTTGTTACTTTTCTGATTCGTCTTTCGTCCTTTGCTTACTAAGACTTTTGTTATATGTACTGTTGTTTCTTTAATATATTTATACTCGTAATATTTCATCACAATGTCCCACGATTTCGGTTGGGGCGAAATAGTTAGTTAGTTTTTTTTTCTTTTTCTGTGTGGTTGTTGTTTTTCACTCTTTCTTTTAGTATGAAGCTTCATTGATGCATACTATCTTTCAAAGAATTTTCTGAATTAAGCGAATAAAAATCATAGTTTATTTTTCTATTCTAACGAATGCTGTCTTTTGTTCCTTCATCTCATCTTGGGTTTTTGGAAAATTAAAATTTCTAGTCGCTTAATGGGGAATTGCTTGAAAATGTGTAGCTAAGGTTTTTTTTTTCCTTGTTTGTTGTTCTAATGACTTTGTGAATGATAAGTAGTGCCTATTCGTGAATTACTTTTTTCTACAAGTAATTTGTATTTTTTCTGTAAGGAATCGCTTGAAATTCAACTCGCCGGAATGAGTTGGTTGGATCTATCGTAAGTGTTGTTCTTGTTTGTTTAATTTTTTCTTATATCGTTTGAACGGTTGTATTTTTAAAGTAAGTTTAGTGGCAGTCCATTTTCGATTTGATTTATTTTCTCTTGATGTTTTAATTGTAATAAGCTAACTTGAATATGAGTATTTGTTGATTTTTTGTTCGTATCTTTAAGATTGTGGAATCGAGAGATTTAAAAGTTTTCAGCGAATTTGCCTTACTTTGAGGGGTGGAGAAATGGGTGCTTCGTAATCGTATAATCGTAATCATAAATCGGGATTTATTTCTACTTGCTGGTATTTGATGCAATGATCTCTATTTTATTTGAATGTTCCTCCTGATTAGACGAGGCAAAATGATCACGCAATTTTGATCGATTTTCGTAGGAGTCAGATGCATTTTTGTTTAATTTCAAAATCGATGCATAAATTGGCTAATAGAAAACACATGTTTTTCTCAAAGCAGAGTTTTTCGAATTTTAGAAAGATTTCCAATGGCTCGTTTAAGTTAGTTTCTAAAATCTATTCTTTGAATAATGTTTCTATGTACAGTAACTGATTTGTTTTTAATGTTTTCTCTGTCGCCCCCAGCTGCTGAAATCCATTTCTCTAAACTCTTATGGAATGAAAAATGCAAACTTTTAACAGCGTTTATATTGTTGATAAATCATTTACCTATTTATGCATATCCCTTAAACTTGTTTTGTATCACTTTGATTCTATCTTTTACCGTTTTGCTAGTTGTTTAGAGTATCTTAACTATTTAGTAACAACTTAGCCCATGCTTAATCGAAAAATGGCGTACTGAACGAAGCAAATTTCGAACTACTTTTTACTGCTATTATAGCTACTCTCACTGCATGGTTGAATTTTTTCTAATGAAAACAAAAACAGTAACTAAACTTTATTTCTGGTTCAACTAAAAACGAACGATTGCAACAAAATAACATCAAAATCTATGCTCTTACCATAGTGCCACTTTACGTTGATTGTTTCTTGTAAGTTACCGAACTCAACATCGTTTTCCAAGCCGTTTTTGGACTTAGAATCTGATCAAAGGACACATTTTCACTGATTCAATTTTGAACTCATATTGCAAATTGGTTTTTGGCGTTTGGAACTGTAATGTATGCATTTATTCGATAAGAGCTTTTTCTGATTTATTTTAACTATTTTCTTGCGTTTTTTCTTCATATCTCTCATTATATTGCTAGTAAAAATTATCATTGCACCTAGCCGTCTCATGAGGGCATAATGTGGATGTGAACTTCTTAATGTAGTACCTTTATCTTTGTTACTTTCTCGCTTCATTAAATTGCTACGAGTGATTAATTAAAGCTTTGTTTTGTTTCAAAATCTTTCGATTTGCTACAACCATCCGGTGAATTTTCAACTGATAACAAATCGCTAGCTAGCAGCATTTGGCCATTTCGATAAACAACAATTTAAAAAGAAAAATTGCTGAATTCACAAGGTTTAGAAGTCGGATTTAGATAGTTTTAACGAAATTTTGTTCGATATGAGGATCAAAGGATTCTGATTGAAAGTTCTAAACATATAAATCAGAATTCAGAGTTCAGAACTTGGAATTTTAATTTCATTGTTAAGAACTCAAAAAAAAAATAAAGAATTCAGAATTAACAAATCAGAATTCATATTCTGATTTCAGATCAAAAATTCAAATTTCATCATTAAGAACTCTGATTAAGCATTCCAATTCAGAATTCGGATTCAGAATTCCAATTCAGAATTCAAAAACTTAGATAAGGAAGAATTCAAATTCGATTTTTTTAAATTTTGATTCAGAATACAGATTCGAAATCCAGATTTAGAACTTAGATTCAGAATTCAAAGTCTGAATCTGCATTCTAAATCTGAATTCTGAATCTGAATTCTGAATCTGAATTCTGAATCTGAATTCTGAATTTGAATTCTGAATCTGAATTCTGAATCTGAATTCTGAATCTGAATTCTGAATCTGAATTCTGAATCTGAATTCTGAATCTGAATTCTGAATCTGAATTCTGAATCTGAATTCTGAATCTGAATTCTGAATCTGAATTCTGAATCTGAATTCTGAATCTGAATTCTGAATCTGAATTCTGAATCTGAATTCTGAATCTGAATTCTGAATCTGAATTCTGAATCTGAATTCTGAATCTGAATTCTGAATCTGAATTCTGAATCTGAATTCTGAATCTGAATTCTGAATCTGAATTCTGAATCTGAATTCTGAATCTGAATTCTGAATCTGAATTCTGAATCTGAATTCTGAATCTGAATTCTGAATCTGAATTCTGAATCTGAATTCTGAATCTGAATTCTGAATCTGAATTCTGAATCTGAATTCTGAATCTGAATTCTGAATCTGAATTCTGAATCTGAATTCTGAATCTGAATTCTGAATCTGAATTCTGAATCTGAATTCTGAATCTGAATTCTGAATCTGAATTCTGAATCTGAATTCTGAATCTGAATTCTGAATCTGAATTCTGAATCTGAATTCTGAATCTGAATTCTGAATCTGAATTCTGAATCTGAATTCTGAATCTGAATTCTGAATCTGAATCTGAATTCTGAATCTGAATTCTGAATCTGAATTCTGAATCTGAATTCTGAATCTGAATTCTGAATCTGAATTCTGAATCTGAATTCTGAATCTGAATTCTGAATCTGAATTCTGAATCTGAATTCTGAATCTGAATTCTGAATCTGAATTCTGAATCTGAATTCTGAATCTGAATTCTGAATCTGAATTCTGAATTTGAATTCTGAATCTGAATTCTGAATTCTGAATCTGAATTCTGAATCTGAATTCTGAATCTGAATTCTGAATCTGAATTCTGAATCTGAATTCTGAATCTGAATTCTGAATCTGAATTCTGAATCTGAATTCTGAATCTGAATTCTGAATCTGAATTCTGAACCTGAATTCTGAACCTGAATTCTGAATCTGAATTCTGAATCTGAATTCTGAATCTGAATTCTGAATCTGAATTCTGAATCTGAATTCTGAATCTGAATTCTGAATCTGAATTCTGAATCTGAATTCTGAATCTGAATTCTGAATCTGAATTCTGAATCTGAATTCTGAATCTGAATTCTGAATCTGAATTCTGAATCTGAATTCTGAATCTGAATTCTGAATCTGAATTCTGAATCTGAATTCTGAATCTGAATTCTGAATCTGAATTCTGAATCTGAATTCTGAATCTGAATTCTGAATCTGAATTCTGAATCTGAATTCTGAATCTGAATTCTGAATCTGAATTCTGAATCTGAATTCTGAATCTGAATTCTGAATCTGAATTCTGAATCTGAATTCTGAATCTGAATTCTGAATCTGAATTCTGAATCTGAATTCTGAATCTGAATTCTGAATCTGAATTTTGAATCTGAATTCTGAATCTGAATTCTGAATCTGAATTCTGAATCTGAATTCTGAATCTGAATTCTGAATCTGAATTCTGAATCTGAATTTTGAATCTGAATTCTGAATCTGAATTCTAAATCTGAATTCTGAATCTGAATTCTGAATCTTAATTCTGAATCTGAATTCTGAATCTGAATTCTGAATCTTAATTCTGTATCTGAATTCTGAATCTGAATTCTGAATTTGAATTCTGTATCTGAATTCTGAATCTGAATTTTGAATCTGAATTCTGAATCTGAATTCTGAATCTGAATTCTGAATCTGAATTCTGAATCTGAATTCTGAATCTGAATTCTGAATCTGAATTCTGAATCTGAATTCTGAATCTGAATTCTGAATCTGAATTCTGAATCTGAATTCTGAATCTGAATTCTGAATCTGAATTCTGAATCTGAATTCTGAATCTGAATTCTGAATCTGAATTCTGAATCTGAATTCTGAATCTGAATTCTGAATCTGAATTCTGAATCTGAATTCTGAATCTGAATTCTGAATCTGAATTCTGAATCTGAATTCTGAATCTGAATTCTGAATCTGAATTCTGAATCTGAATTCTGAATCTGAATTCTGAATCTGAATTCTGAATCTGAATTCTGAATCTGAATTCTGAATCTGAATTCTGAATCTGAATTCTGAATCTGAATTCTGAATCTGAATTCTGAATCTGAATTCTGAATCTGAATTCTGAATCTGAATTCTGAATCTGAATTCTGAATCTGAATTCTGAATCTGAATTCTGAATCTGAATTCTGAATCTGAATTCTGAATCTGAATTCTGAATCTGAATTCTGAATCTGAATTCTGAATCTGAATTCTGAATCTGAATTCTGAATCTGAATTCTGAATCTGAATTCTGAATTCTGAATCTGAATTCTGAATCTGAATTCTGAATCTGAATTCTGAATCTAAATTCTGAATCTGAATTCTGAATCTAAATTCTGAATCTGAATTCTGAATCTGAATTCTGAATCTGAATTCTGAATCTGGATTCTGAATCTGGATTCTGAATCTGAATTCTGAATCTGAATTCTGAATCTGAATTCTGAATCTGAATTCTGAATCTGAATTCTGAATCTGAATTCTGTATCTGAATTCTGAATCTGAATTCTGAATCTAAATTCTGAATCTGAATTCTGAATCTGAATTCTGAATCTGAATTCTGAATCTGAATTCTGAATCTGAATTCTGAATCTGAATTCTGAATCTGAATTCTGAATCTGAATTCTGAATCTGAATTCTGAATCTGAATTCTGAATCTGAATTCTGAATCTGAATTCTGAATCTGAATTCTGAATCTGAATTCTGAATCTGAATTCTGAATCTGAATTCTGAATCTGAATTCTGAATCTGAATTCTGAATCTGAATTCTGAATCTGAATTCTGAATCTGAATTCTGAATCTGAATTCTGAATCTGAATTCTGAATCTGAATTCTGAATCTGAATTCTGAATCTGAATTCTGAATCTGAATTCTGAATCTGAATTCTGAATCTGAATTCTGAATCTGAATTCTGAATCTGAATTCTGAATCTGAATTCTGAATCTGAATTCTGAATCTGAATTCTGAATCTGAATTCTGAATCTGAATTCTGAATCTGAATTCTGAATCTGAATTCTGAATCTGAATTCTGAATCTGAATTCTGAATCTGAATTCTGAATCTGAATTCTGAATCTGAATTCTGAATCTGAATTCTGAATCTGAATTCTGAATCTGAATTCTGAATCTGAATTCTGAATCTGAATTCTGAATCTGAATTCTGAATCTGAATTCTGAATCTGAATTCTGAATCTGAATTCTGAATCTGAATTCTGAATCTGAATTCTGAATCTGAATTCTGAATCTGAATTCTGAATCTGAATTCTGAATCTGAATTCTGAATCTGAATTCTGAATCTGAATTCTGAATCTGAATTCTGAATCTGAATTCTGAATCTGAATTCTGAATCTAAATTCTGAATC